>NW_006408958.1:589889-632768 GCF_000296735.1 Chrysochloris asiatica
TGGAGGGTATTAATGGCCATAGCCTCGGGTTCTTCCAGTTTCTTTCTAACCAGTAAGCGTAGTCTTTTTATTATAATTTTGAGTTTTGTTCCATATTTTCTCCCACTTTATCCAGTACCTTCTAATGTGATCCCTTGTAGAGTTGTTGGTAGTGGTAGCTGGTCATCATCTAGTTCTTCTGGTCTCAGAGTCATGGAGACTGATGTCCACACGTTCCATTAGTCTGTTGGATTAATTGATTCTAAGCAGCATCAATTCTCATTACTCTTTGGACACATGGAAAGACCAATAGTTGCACCATAGATGGCCACGCATAAGCCTTTAAGACCCCAGACACTGTCTTAGTGGACTATGTTATACCAGTTAACCTTGGTGTCCCCTGAGAGTATGATCCTAAGCCCCCAAACTCCTTCTATTAGTTCTACCAGTTTTTTTTTCACTTTTGGGGGGCAGGGAGGATGGATAGGAGTAATAACCAAGGGTTAGGTTGGGACTATAGCTTGGTCTTGGCTAGGACTAGGACTTCGTTTATTGGTAGGGTTATGGTTAGACTAGGGTTAGTGCTGGGGGTGAGGGCTAGGAATAAAGCTTGGTCTAGTTTTTAGGGTTACAGTTAGGTTTTTTTTAAATTTATATTATTTTTTCTTGAAATCTTTTTGATTTTCTCTCCATTTTGAAGTTCTGTGACTGGATTATTCCCTCTTTCTACTTTGTGTTTTGTTGTTCTTGTTGCAACTGTATCTCTGGTGCTCTCTTTTCAGACCTGTAGGTCTGTTTGACTTTGCAGACTTCTATATCTGGGTTGAATCTAGGTGATATTATCATGTATGTTAGTTTCAGGTTGTTGTCTGCTGTTGTTGATTGTCTCCTTTAGTATTTTTTGTAAGTTGATCTAGTTTTTACAGATTTTTAAAATTTTCTGCTTGTCTGAAAAAGACAATGTGTTCCATCACATGTGATGGACAGTTTTGCTAGATATAGGGTTCTTCGTTGGCAGGTTTTTTCTCTCAGAGTGTTACATATATATCATTCCATTCCCTTCTTCCCTCATTGCCTTCTTCCCTTCATGACTTCTACTGAGAAATCAGAGCTCAGGCTTATTAATACTCCTTTGTAGGTAACTTTTCGTTTTTTCTTAGCTGCTCTCAGCAGTCTTTCCTTGTCTTCGGTTTTGAAAAGTATGTTTTTGATATGTCTTGCTGTTTTTCTTAGTCTAGCCTGTTTGGAGTTCGTTCATTAAGAATGGTTGTCTTGGAATACCTAAAATGGGGTTACAACTTGCGCAGTGAAGGAGGCTTCCTGCGGAGCCTGTGCATTGTACAAGACAATAGGTAGACTCCTGAATCCATCCAGAATCTTCTGAGGTGGGACAAGTAGACCAGTCTGGAGTGACTAGAAGAACAGAAGATACTTCTTGGAAAAAAGACCGACAGGAAAAATACAAAACAATTATGGCAGTCCAACTGACTACTTACAGGAACAAGCAAGTTGCTAACCCAAGAGACATCAAGGCAAGTGGTCGGGTCCCCTCAGGGCAAACTCCCTTCCAAGACTAAGACTCAAGAGGAATACATGAGCGGATATGTAGTCTGACTGGTGACCACGTTGGTTACCAATAAGGGAAAGTGAGGGAAAAACAGCGATGAAGCTGTGAGCTAAGCCATACAACATTCAATAGACTCCTGTGAAACCGGTGGAGACCTGGTTGGCCAGCAGTATGTCAAGACCTGGGGACTCCTGGCCCAGAGACAGTGACATAGCCACAGAGGACTAGAGTGGAGAGTGAAGCATCCAGCTGATAAGAAGTGGGGGATATGCACAAGAACTTCCACACTTGCAGATAATACCCACTTTACCTGGTTTCAATGGTTGGATGATCAGAGTTCAACTAGAAGAACAAAGAAGAGTTAAAAAAAGAGTAATCTGATACAATTTGATGAACTTGACCTATACCTATGGATGCAGTAGCTCAAAAGAGGGAACAAATCTTTACAGCGAGGATCATTCCCACCCCCTCAGTACACAGGGTAGACAGGGATGGGCAACTTGGACATTGGCTACCCAAAATGGGGGGGAGGGATGGCTACAAAGGCAAGAAGTGACTGGCTTACAAGCTTTCAAGAGGGAGCCTAGGTCCAGAGGGCACGGAGGAAGGTAGAATCTCCACTGAGTAGTATTCAATCTGTATGGGCAGGGCTGATTGAAAGGAGATGGGGATAGGTCTCTTGTGGTACAATAGTGAATAGTTGCTATTAGGACTGACTGTGAGGGTTGGAAATGTAAAGGTAGATGTTTTTGTAGCAAAAGGAGGGGAGTGATTGACTTTGCAGTCTAGGAGCTAAGGTCCCTGGGACCATCAAGGGAGAAGAGCAGCGTGCGGGACCCTACTCAGAGAAAGTGATGCCAGACATGGAGGCAGAGATGATGACGTGGAGAGATGGAGCGGCTGGGGACTCTAGAAAGGGAGAGGGGCTGTGTGCTGACACCCGAGGGGCAGGGTTGCAGGGTATATTGGTTGTTTGATGATGCATGGAGGGGATTGTAATCATGGCAATGAAACGATATACGATAGAATGAATGTAAAGCTAATGTTCTCCCATGTAAACTATCACATAATTCACAATAAAACATTAAAAGAAAAAAAAAAAGAATGGTTGTCTTCTCTTCTTTGTTGCTGTTAAGGAAGTTTTCCTCCAACAACTCTTGAGCAGTATTCCCTGTGGGGGTTTAGGCTCTTCCTGTTGTACAGCCCTATCCCAGAAGATAACTAACTGAAACAGCCAGTGAATAAGCACTAGCCTCACTGGGCCGGGTAACCCGGGGTCATGTCCACAGTGCATTAGCTTTCTGAGTTTTATACAGTGCCCTACATTTTATGAGGAGCCCTGATTGTGTAGTGGGTTACACATGGGGTTGCTAACTGCACAGTCAGCAGTTCAAATCCACCATTTCTGCTTCCGTCAAGATTTACAGCCTTAAAACCTTATCCAGGGGTTACCCTGCCCACTGAGGAGATGGATGAGGACGGGCTTCCTCTTAGGGGATCGGGCATTGACCTGACCAAGGTGCCAGCAATTCAGCAGAAAAGAACGGTGGCATTTCTAAACCAATTTGTGGTGCACACAGTACAGTTCCTCAACCATTTTTCTACAGTTTGTGAGGAGAAACTGTCAGAACTTTCTCTTCATATCCAACAATTTGAAACAACTCTCAATATTTTAGATGCCAAGTTGTCATATATTCCAGGACTAGATGATGTCCCATTTGAAGTGTCACCTATAAGTGTCAAAAGTGTCACAAATGGTCCACAATCTGAAGCCACTTCAGAGCAATCTCAGCAGAACAGACTCTGGACCACAGGAAAGTGAAGTAGCAGCAGAAAATATCTTAACTGTAGCCAAGGATCCAAGATACAGCAGATATCTCAAAATGGTTCAAGTGGGTGTTCCAGTGTTGGCAAAAAGAACCAAAATCATATCTGAAGGACCAGACCTGGATCTTCTTGAGCGACCAGATGCTCCAGTGTCTGATAGTGAAGGAAGAAATGCAGAAGAAAGTTCAGATAGTGAATCTTCTTTTAGTGACTAAGTTTCATTTTGATAAGAAGTTCACATACATGTGTAGGTATATATTTACATTCTATAAGAGAGAGAACCTAAGCTCTAACTCAGAGTCACAGAAACATCAAATGACCACGTATCCACCACCAAGTTTCCCCTGTGTTAAAAAATAAAACATTTATTCACTGGCAGTATATGTTGTTAACCAAAATAAAGAACCTTAAACTGAAAAATAAATAAACTAATTAAAGTACAATTAGTGTTTCAAAACCAAATTTTAAAAAACCACCCATATTGGGCCGCTGTGAGTTGGAACTGACTCCATGGCACAAACCTACCCCCCCGCCACCACCATATAGTGCCTTTAGAACATCTCAGTTTGTTTCCAACCCTTGTAAGGGGTGATGGCATATAAGTCCCCAGCTTTCGGGCTTCTGTTAAAAACCGTAAGATCTAGTCACACTGGCCCATGTTTCTACTTGGTACCAATCAGGCTTGTGATTGGTACCAATCCCCACCATTCCCTTTTGTCTCCCAAGCTATGCTGTTTGTATTTCTTGCCTGAGTTGCTAATTTACAGGATTTTGTTCTATGGCCAAGGCTGGAAACCTGTGCTGGGCTGGTGGTGTTGAGGTGAGTATGAGCAGAAATGAAGGTAGAAAGACCTCCTTTACTTCTTGTCCCCTTCCTCAGTCGGAACCCCTGCAGAGTGTGGTGGACCACATGGCTGCTCACCTGGGGGTGTCCCCAGGCAGGATCCTCTTGCTCTTTGGAGATACAGAGCTGTCCCCTACCGCTACCCCAAGGACCCTGAAGCTAGGAGTGGCTGACATCATTGGTAAGAGAGCATGGGACTTTGGTGTGGGACTTTGGACTTTTGCCCTGGGAAAGGGCTACTGGGACTGTCCAGTGGGGTTCCTGCTTCCCACTCCTCACTTAGGCCTGGTTTCCTGACCCTGTCTCCTACAGACTGTGTGGTGCTAGCAAGTTCTCCAGAGTCCTCAGTGACGTCCCAGCAACTCCAGCTCCGTGTGCAGGGGAAGGAGAAACACCAGATGCTGGAAGTCTCGCTGTCTCCAGTGAGTGGGAGAAATGGTTCTCCATGCCCCTCACCTCCTCAGCTATCTCTTGTCAGTTAGTGGAGGACCGATTCCTCCTAATCCTGACTGACAGGAGACACTGCACCCCACACTCTTGCACCCCAGGCAGTGCAAGGACCCTGCTGGTCAGCTTCCCGTCCCCTCGTGCTACTGCCTCCAGTGTAGTCTACACATCCCACCTCTTTAGTCTCCAAACTCCTTTCTGCATTTTTTCTTTATGGTTAAAGAGACCTCGGGCAGTAACCAATAAAATCACAAAGACAGCCACACTTAGTACCGGTGCATGTGCTAAAGAGAGTGACTTCAGATTGGAGGTATTAGCTAAACTGTTGCCACCCCTATCTGGGAAAGTACTCTTGTCCTCATTTCACGTAAGGCCTGGCATCACACAGCTGTGTGTGTGTAAGTGGAGGGCCTGGCTTCCAGCTTGAGTCATTCTCACTCCAGAGCCTGGGCTCCTTCATGAGGGCTTGTTGTTAGTGCCACTGAGTCAGTTCCCACTCATAACAACCCTGTATAGGGTTTCCAAGGAGCAGCTGGTGGGTTTGAACCACCAACCTATGGTTAGCAGTCCAGTGTTTATCCTACAGCGTCACACCAGGACTCCTTTCAGGGGTTCATACCTCTGTTTTATGGATGAGGAGACTGGGACGCGGAGGAAATTCTAGCCCAGAAGCTGTACTCCTAATCCTGCGGCAGCTGGGTCCGAGCTCCCCAGAGGCAGCAACACAGCCAGTTACAGGAACTGACTTGTGCTGCCTTCCTGGTCCACTCCTCCTTTGGGACTCAGTCCTTTGTCTTTCCTGTCCCCAGCTCTCTGTTTCTCCCTACAATTTCTCCCCAGCCTCCCTTACAAATTCTTAACATCTATTTATTCTCCATCCAGGATTCTCCCCTGAAGACCCTCATGGCCCACTATGAGGAGACCATGGGACTCTCAGGATGCAAGCTTGCTTTCTTCTTTGATGGGACGAAGCTTTCAGGCAAGGAGCTGCCGACCGATCTGGGCATGGAATCCGGGGACCTCATTGAAGTCTGGGGCTGAAACTCCTCTCTCTTGGGGGACCAGCTTTGACTCGGGGAGAACATCCATCCCTCTTTTTTTAAAACTATCTTTAAGAAAGCCCCTTAAGGGCGATGGAAGCTGAGGTAGAATGTCTCTCCTGTTGCCCGTGGTTTCAAGCCATCAACTACGTGGTTAGATGACTACCTGGTTAGATGACTGCCTGGTTAGTTGTGCAATAGCAGTTCCCATCTGTGCTGAGTTTTTTAGTTCCTGGGGTCTGGAAAATTGCTGCTCTTTCACCTCCATCAAAATGTCTTTTCTGGGAAACTTTGCTTATATTTAAATAAGGGTTGGGTTTGGGATTCCATACCTGAGATTAATGCCCCATCTTGGGCCTTACTCTCATTTGTGGGGCAGGCATGGAGTTTGCTTAAGGCACATAACACCTGTAGGAAAAGAAATGGCTGAGCTCATATACATTAGTTTAAACATAGGCAGGCAATTGGGTGGCTCTTTGAAGGATGTGGGCAGTGGATTCTCAGCCTTGGGGGTCTTCCTTACCCTGAGGAACCTTTCCAGCCACCCTTCCTGGTGCACACACACTATTTAAGGTATAACTGAGTACTTTTCTGTTTGGGGTATTGGGATTCCAGTCTCTGGTGTTGGGACTTGCCCACCCCATCCTCTCGCTTAAGCACCCATTTGAATATCTTTGCTATCTGTCTTTGGATTTAAATGTATCTTTGTAAAATACAGTGGTTTAGGGCTGAATATGCTTTCTATCCCGGATGGGCTCCTGTGTGCTTGCTTACTTTCTGTCTGTTTTCTGTCTGTTTCTATCCCGGATGGGCTCCTGTGTGCTTGCTTATTTTCTGTGCTGCTGCCAGGTAGTCCATTGTGGGTTCCAGTTGCATTTTATTTTTCCGTCCCTTCAGTGGTGGACACCTGAGTGCCTCCAACTCCTTGGCACTGCACACAAGGCCACAATAAGCATCCTTTTGTGTGTCCTCTTCCAGGCTTGTATGAATAGTTCACTGGCATAGGTACCCAGGATAGGATTTTGGGTCATACAGGTTAATTTCTCTGTGGTTCCACCAAGTGTTTCTTGAGAAAGGTAATTGACCCTCCCACTGAGACTCCTAATTTCTTCTCATCCTCACCAGCTCTTGTTATCACCGAGTTTCTTAACTGTCCACAGTTTGACTGTGAACGTACATTCCCCAACGGCCAGTAATGCTGGGAACCTCTTCCTAGACCTACCAGCCCTTTGGAATCCCCCGTTCTGTGAGTTGCTCATTTGTCCTTGAGTTTTCACAGGAGTTACTTGCCTGTCTCTGGGAAGTTTCAGACATTGCATACAACTCTCTTAGAATGTCTTTATCTGTGTCCTTTACAGAACACAAGTCCTTAGTGTATATGAATTTGCTATTTTGTCATTGTGTCTGTTGTCTTTTGGTTTCTTATTTAAAAGTAACTAAGTTAGTTTACATTTTCTATGTTAGCTAATAAAACTAATAAGCATTTTCTTTCATATCTAGGCCACTAACTGGGGCTGCAGTCCTGCTGGTACAAGCTGGTCTGGGGCAGTGGTGGTATCTGTTCTGAGTGGTCAGACACTTGCTCTGATTGGTTGATGATGAACTGCACTGGTTGCTATTTACATTGAATTGTACTCCTGCCTTTAAACCATTGGAAATGCACCTTTGTGTGTGAGATCCACATTTATTTCCAGCATATGACAAGCCTGTTTTCTCAGTACTGTCTAGTAAAAGAGTCATTAATTCTCCACTGGCATGTGATGTGATGTGACTTTAGCAAAAGTATGCCAACTTTAAAAAAAAAAAAGAGCCAACTTTTTTTTGGGTGGATATGTAACATTCCTTAGAATTTATAATGTGGGAATATAGAAAGAATTCTTTATAGTGTTTAAATAATCTATGATATGGTACCACTCTTCTGTTTTTCAGCTCTTCTTTGTATCTATTAATAAATTTGGACACATTCAAGTGACTCATTCAATCTCAACAAAATAAATGGGAATACATTTAACTTGTATATCCTGGAGGAGTTCTTCCTTTGTGGCCCTCGCAGTGTCCCCACTAAAGCCCCTGTGCCAGAGACCATTGTTTGCCCCATTGTTCATTCTTCTTCCTGCCCATGTTCCAGCTAAGAGCAGAGCCACACTGAATGCAGGCAGTACTTCCTGGACTTCCTAGCCATCCTTGCTGCTGGGTGAGGCCAAGTAGGAATCCAGGCTCATCTCCTTTACTTTCTTCCTACCTGCTGGCTGGATGGTGTGCTAGCGCCTGACCACAAGATGGTCTTTGGATTGGAAGCCATCCAGGCTGGAATGTAAGAGAAGAGCCTGAGTCTTGGCCTCTGTAGAGCATCTTAGCAGCCCTATACTGCTGACATCTGGGCTTTTACGTGAAAGGAGAACTTCTGTCTATGTAAGTCACTGTTGCTTTGGGATTTCTGCCCCTTAAAACCACATTGAGTTCTAACCCCAGAATGTTGTGACTGCAATATGCAGTGATCCTCTTTGGGTACAGTGTGGAATTTTTTTCAGAGGAATCACTGGTTGTTGAATATGCATGCACCCAGTTTCTCTTGAATACTATTAAATTGCAAAAATGGTTGTCCCTTTTATATGCCCATTAGACAGTGCTAAAAGGATCCAGTTTCCTCGTCTTCCTGAACATTGAATCTGGGCAGGATATGGGGAATCCAACTTATTGGAAATGAATTTGCGTTCTGGGATGAAAGCGATTGCTCATCCCTTCATATGTCTGAAAGACTTCTGTTGGTAACCTATGAAATTCTCTTCTTTAGAAGCCTTTGACACATTAACAAACTCTTATTTGGTGCCAGCTATCAAGGCTGACACTTTCTGTCAATCTCATGAATCCTCAGCAGTCCAATGAGGTAAGTGTTACTACTTTTCCATTTTACAGGAGAGAAAACAGAGGCTTGGAAAGATGATTTAAGGGGCTCCAGACCACACAGCCACCAGTTGCAGAGCCAAGATGGAAGCCCAGATAGCCTGACAAATCCCTAACTAGAGCAGCACTTCTCAAACTTTAATGTGCCCCCACAGCACCTAGGGATTTTATTGAAAATGTAGATTTTGGTTCACACCTCTCAAGGGTGGGGGTGCTGCTGGTCCAGGGAGTAGCCAGGTGTCCGGTACCTTTCTCTATAGCCCTCTGCCTTTGAAAGCTCCCATCTCTGCAGCTCTGCATGCACTTCCTCCATAAAGCCCACCAGACTCAGTGCATCCCCTCTCAACCTGGAGTCGGGTTCTAGTTCAGGCACACTACTATGCCCATTTTCCTATGTCTTAATTCCCTACTAGAGTGTAAGCTCCTGGAAAACAAGTACCATTACTTGTTCTCAAAGATCTGTAATCTAATAGTTACCCAACAAATGTTCGTTAAAAGGATAAATATGTTCTTTGTCTCAAAGAATTCCGTCACCATCCCTCTCATTGCATGAGGCAGAAACATAAGACTCAGTCTACCATCTTTTCACACAAATAATGGGTGCATTATATGGTTTTTGCAAACTCTGTAACTCCCTGGCACGTGAGTCTCTTTTGTGTTCTATGTATATTATAGGCATGTTGTTGTTGTGAGTACTATCAAGTTGGTTTCAACTCATAGCAAACTTGTATAGAGTTTCCAAGGAGTAGCTGGTAAGCTTGAACTGCCAAGCTTGCAGTCCAGCGCATTAACCTGTAGCACCACTCCAGGACTCCATATTTATAAGCATATCTGAATTAATTAGATATGTGCATTGTTTGTGGGAAAACATGGTAGTCTCATATATCAGTTTGTTATACTATGGTGGCTTGTGTGTTGCTGCGGAGCTGGGAACTATGATACCAGTGTTTGAAATCGCAGCAGAGTCACCCATGGTGGACAGGTTTTAGTGGAGCTGACAGACTAAGACAGACTAGGAAGAAGGAGAGGTGGACCACTTCTGAATGGTTAGCCACTGAAAACCATAGGAACAGCAGTGAAACAAAGCAACAGCTACAAACATCCATTAATCATCGGAAAGTACAAAGTATGAATCTACTTTGGAAAGTAGGAAAATTGAAAGTTGTCAAAAATGAAATGAAACACATAAAGATCAATATCCTAGGCATTAGTAAGTTGAAATGGACTGGTATTGGTCATTTTGAATCAGAAAATTACATGGTTTACTATGCCAGGAATGACAAATTGAAGAGAAATGGCTTTGCATTCATCATCAAAAAGAGCATTTCAAGATATATGTTGAAATACAATGATGTCTGTGATAGGATAGTATCCATACGCCTACAAGGAAGACCAGTTAATACCACTATTATTCAGATTTACATAGCAACCACTAAAGTCAGTGATGATGAAGAATTCTATCAACTTCATCAGCCTGAAATTGATTAAACATGCAATTATTAAAAGATTCATTGATAATTACTGGTGATTGGAATGCAAAAGTTGAATTATGGCCTTGGTGAGAGAAATGATGCTAGAGATCGCATGATAGAATTTTGCAAGACCAATGACTTCATTGCAATTATCTTTTTTAAACAACTTAAAAGGTAACTGATTACATACATGGACCTCACCAAATGGAATACACAGGAATCAAATTGGCTACATCTGTGGGAAGAAACAATGGAGAAGTTCAATACCATCAACCAAAACAAGGACAGGGGCAGAATGGAACAGACCCTTCAATTGCTTATATGCAATTTCAGATTGAAGCTGAAGAAAATTAAAATAAGTTCATGAGAGCCAAAGTATAACCTTGAAAATATCCCACTTGAATTTAGAGATCCCAAGAATAGATTTGATATATTAAACACTAATGACCAAAGACCAGAATAGTTGTAGGATGACATCAAGAACATCATACATGAGGACAGCAAAAAGTCATTAAAAAAACAGGAAAGAAACTAAAGACCAAAATGGATGTCAGAAGAGACTCTGAAACTTGCTCTTGAGCACAGAGAAGCTAAAGTGACTGGGAAAAATGAAGTAAAAGCTGAACAGAAAATTTCAAGAAGACAAAGTCAAGTATTATAATGAAATGTGCAAAGACCAGGAGCTAGAAAACCAAAAGGGAAGAACATGCTCATCATTTCTCAAGCCGAAAGAACTGAAGGAAAAAATTCAAGCCCCGGCTTGCAATATTGCAAGATTCTATGGGCAAAATGTTGAATGATGCAGAAAGCATTAAGAGAAGGTGGAAGGAATCCACAGTCACTGTACTAAGAAGAATTGATTGAGGTTCAATAATTTCAAGAGATATCATATGTTCAAAACCAATGGTATTGAAGGAAGAAGTCCAAGGTGCACTGAAGGCATTGGTGAAAAGCAAGGCACCAGGAATAGACGGAATACAAATTGGAATCTTTCAACAAACTAATACTGCGCTGGAAGTGCTCACTTCTCTGTGCCAAGAAATTTGGAAGACAGCTAACTGGCCAGCCAATTGGAAGAGATTCACATTTGTACCCATTCCAAAGAACTGTGACCCAATAGAATGTGGAAATCATTGAACAATATCATTAATATCACATCTCAAGTAAATTTTTGCAGAATCTAGTTTTTAAACAATTGTAATAGTACATCAGTAGGGAGGAGCCAGAAATTCAAACCATATTCTGAAGAGGATGTGGAACAAGGGATATTAGTAATGACAGCTGATGTTGGCTGAAAGGGGAGAATACCAGAAGGATGTTTACTCTTGCTTTATTGACTATGCAAAGGCATTAGAGTGTGCAAACCATAATAAATTATAGACAACACTGCCAACTTAATTGTGTTCATGAGGAACCTGTACCAAAAGGCAGTCTTTGGGACAGAACAAGGGGGTAATGGATACATTAAAGTCAGGAAAGATGTGCTCCAAGGCACCATACTCATTCAATCTGTATGCTGAGCAAATATTCTGAGAAGCTGAAGTATATGAAGAAGAAAGTGGCATCAGGATTGGAAGAAGACTCATTAACATCCTGTGATATATGCAGATGATACAACTTTGCTTGCTGTAAGTGAAGAGGACTTAAAATACTGACGAAGATAAAGACTTCAGTATTCTTTACAAAGACTACACCTCATTGTAAAGAAAACAAAAATCCTCACAACTGGACCAATAAATAACATCATGATAAACAGGGAAAATTGACGTCAAAGACTTCATTTTGCTCAAATCCACAACCAATACTCATGGAACACTCAGCAGTCACGAAACCACACGGTATATTGCACTAGAAAAATCTGCACAAGATTTCTTTAAAGTATTAAAAAGAGCAAAGATGTTGATTTGAGGACTAAGGTACGCCCCACTCAAGCCGTAGTATTTTCACGTGCCTTATATGCATGTAAAAGTTGAACAGTGAGTAAGGAAGACCTTAGAAGAACTGATACATTTAAATTATGCCACTGAGTTGATTTCGACTTATGTTACCCCTGCAGAACAGAATAGAGAGAAATGTCCCATCAGGTTTCCTCTTTATGGAAGCAGACTGCCACACCATTTGTATATCTTCTTTTATAAATAAATGTCTGTTCAAATATTTTGCTCATTTGAAAGTTGTGTTTTTGTCTTATTGAGTTTTAAAGAATTCTTTTTATATTTAGATGTAAGTCCGTGGTCAGATATATTTTGTAGATATTTTCTTCCAGTCTGTGGCTTCCCTTTTCTTTTCAGGTCAGTTTTGCACGTGTACGTAGAAGTCTCTGTGCTCCACAAGGGTGAACACTGAGTCTCTTTTTGCCTAGAATTGGACACAACACTAGGCAAATAGTTATCATTGTTGCTAAGTACCATCGAGTTGGTTCTGACTCACAGCAACCCTGTATAGGGTTTCTGAGGAACAGCTGGTGGTTTTGAACCTCCAACCTTGCAGTTAGTGGGCCAGTGCTTATCCTACAGCATCACACCAGGCATACAGTAGATGCTCAATGTTTTCCTGAAGGACTGAAGTGATTACAATCTGATGGTCCTCTCTGCATCTTTCCCTTCAACTCTCAGGGGAGACCTGGTTTATGGTTCTGAAACATTTACTGAGGCAATGCCACTGTGTTTCAAAAACATTCCTACTAACGCTTCTGAGGGCCCCCACTAATTTCCCCTGTAACGCTAGAACTTCAGCAGAGGAGCTTGGAGGACTGGTTGGAAGAGGGGTTTGACAGAAACATTGGCATATAACTCTACTACCAGGAGCTCTGGTAGCATAGTGGTTATGAATCGGTCTGTGAACCTTAAGGTCAGCAGTTCGAAACTACCAGCTGCTCCGCAGGAGAAAGATGAGGTGTTCTGCTCCTGTAAAGATTTACAGCCTCAGAAACCCTGTACAAAGTTGCTATGGGTCAGAACCGACTCCACAGCACTTAACAACAACAGTACTGGTTTTGGAGTCCTGGTGTGGCACTGTAGGATAAGTACCAGACTGCTAATCACAAGGTCGGCGGTTCAAACCCACTAGGAAGGCACTTAACAACAGCATACTGTGTACATGTTAATTAGATATAGTTTGGAAATTATGGGGAGTCACTAAAGAACCTGGTGTGGCGCTGTGGATTAATATGCCAGACTACAAAGCCGTTTGAACTGCGAAGTCCGCAGTTCAAGCTCACCAGTCGCTCCTCGGAAGCCATATACAGAGTCGCTTTGGGTCATAACCGACTTGACGGCACTTAACAACAACAACTAAAGAACCACCACCTCAGGCTATCTTTTGGTAGATGGGTTTTCTTTGACCCCAAGTTGCAATCAGGAGTCTGACTTGGAGTCCCTGTCTGTCCTGAAGACACCACCAGAGGGCGCAAGGTCTAACTTGGAGTCCCTGCCTGTCCTGAAGACACCACCAGAGGGCACGACAACAGGTCCTAGGTTACCCTGGCGATTGGATGCGAGTAAAAGACGCTGCAGACTGGGCAGGTGAGGTTCTGAGGATGCGTCCTTCAGTATGTGTTTGAGAATCTGCAGTGAAGGAGTTAGCTGGGCTGGGGAATCCGCATACACTGGGGAAGGGGAGAGTGAAAGACCAGGGCTGGAGGTCTGAGCATGTATGAGGCCACAAACCAGGCAGTGTGGATTGAGAGCAATTACCTAGAGTCAGAACTGCTCACTGGCATTTCTAGAGAGATTTACTATTTTCCAAAACCCTTTGTGATTCCATTATCTGGTTTGATCCTGAAGACGCCGACCAAGCAGGATGTCAGAGAGAAAAAACGGATTCAGAAGGGCTTCCCAAATTCAGAGGCACCCTTTAGGTTGGAGATTTCGGCGGGGAAAGAGTCGCTGAGTTACCTTGGTGACAACAGGTCCTAGGGTACCCTGGCGACCGGTCGCTAGTCACGTGACGCGGGGGGGCGCTGAAGAGGCGTGAAAGGCTTTCCATGGCGGCTTCCGTAGACGGCTTGCCGGTCACGTGCCGAGGGCTGGTCCGCTTTGGCTTCTCTGGGCTACAGCATCACCTGACCAACTCTAAGGCAACATGGCGACGGCCGTGGTGCAGCACCGGGGCTGAGCGGCGGCGGCCGTGGTGCGCTTCTAACCTGGGTGAGGGGCGTCCTCAGCCTGGGAGGGGGGTAGGGTCCTGGTAACCCGCTCCTGTTCCTGGTGTCGTCTGAACTCGCGTCCTTCCGCGCGGTGTCTGTCAGGATGGGGAGGCAAGACAGGGCCTGGGTCCCCTCTCGGCCGTGCTGTGTCCCCCAGCAAGCTCTTACTCCTCTGGGCGCACTTCCTTCGCCTGGGTTCCCTCCATCCTCTTTTCTCCAGCCTCCTCCCCTCGCAGGTGGGATCATCGGTGGGACCGGAGCGCGGGCGGGAGCGGCCCCCAGGGACCATGGCCGGGTCCGACACCACGCCCTTCCTCAGCCAGGCGGATGACACGGATGACAGGCCCGTGCCCGGCACGCCGGGGTTTCCGGGGTCCACTGGGGCCCCGAAGCCCCGGGAGCCCGAGGTCCCGGACTCAGAGGGACTACAGCGCATCACGGGCTTGTCGTCCCGCCACTCGGCTCTAATAGTAGCCGTGCTGTGCTACATTAATCTCCTCAACTACATGGATCGCTTCACCGTGGCTGGTACAACTTCCGAGAGGCTGACAGGCGAGGGAAGGGAGCGGGCCCCAGGGTAGGGCTACCTCCGGCCCATCTTGGATGCTCTCCTTCGCAGGCGTCCTTCCTGACATCGAACAGTTCTTCCACATCGATGACGGTAACTCCGGCCTCATCCAGACGGGTGAGTAGGACCCCTCTTGGGCACTCTGCAGCTTTTCTTCCTCCTTTACCCTAGTTGGGGCCACATGCTGGCGAGCCTGGGCCCTCGTTTATGGAGGTCCTGTGTGATAACCTCAAGGTCGGCAGTTCAAGCCCACCAGCTGCCACATGGGGGAAAAAGACGACTTTCTGCTCTCGCAAAGATGCTCAGCCTTGGAACCCTATGCAGGGTTGTGATGAGTCAGAATCCTGTATAAGATAGCACATAACAACAAAAAGTGTCTCGCGTTGCTGAGTCAAAATGAACTGGAAGGCAATAGCCAGAGGAAGAGTTGTTGTTGTTGTGAAGTGCCGGGGAGTCAGTTCTGACCCATAGTGACCCTGTATAGGGTTTCTGAGGAGCAGCTGGTGAGCTTGAACTGCCAACCTTCCAGTTCAAACAGCTTTGCAGTCTGGCGCGTTAACCCACAGCGCCACAGCAGAGGAAGAGTACTGGTGGCTTAATGGTCGAAAGTGGTTGGTTTGGTGGTTGGAACCCACCAGCGGATGGAGGGAAAGTCTGTGGGGACAGTTCTCTGTCCTGTAGGGTCACTGTGAGTCAGAATCCACTGCATGTGTCCAATAAAAGTGGTTAGAGCTAGGGGAGGTGATGGCCCCGCTTCTACCCTGGGGCTGTACTATTTAGCAGGAACACATTCAAAACGGGAGTTAGTTTAGTGTGGTGATTAAAACAGACTTGGGCTTAAATTTTAGCCTTAGCACTTGGTGTGATAGTGGGCGAGGCACTCAAACTCTGTTAGTCTCACTTTTCCCTGTTCCATAACCACGCAGACTCACTGCCACAGTGACTGTGTAAGATGGGATGAATAACCACACAGATCACCTCACAGGACTGATGGGAGGGTTACATGTGGTCCTATTTGAGGTGCCTGCTAGCACAGGGCTTGGCACACGGCAGGCACTCAATCAATTCAGGCAGGAGGGCTAAGGTTAATCTGGGACTTGAGGGAGTGGCAAAGCCATGGTGAACTTCTCCTCTCTTCCCTCCCTTCCTTTCTTCATTCAATTCTCCAGCACCTCTAAGCACCTAGGTTTAAGGCCCTGGAGGAAGTGGTGATACCATCTTTGATGTATCTGAGACCTTTGATGCCCATTGTCTTGTAATCCTTCCATCAGCCCAAGGGATAGGTGTTATTATCCCCATTTTATAGAAACAGGCCTCCAGACTGAGTCACTAGACAAATTAGAGGCAGACAGAAATTTGTAGCCAGTCTTTTCTCCACTCTAAGCCATTTAAGGAACTGGAAGTATTTAAGGTGAAGTCTGGAAGAATGAGGATGGGTCAAGGTCTCCAAATTACTGAAGACTTGTTGAGTTAGAGAAGTAACTCATTGGAGGCTTTCCCATTGATTCTCTTTTTCATTCAACAGGTGTGCTAAGTGATGGAAACCTAGTCATGGCCAATACAGGCCAAGTCTTGGCTTTCATGGAGGCAGCCTGCGTGCCACTGTGGAGGAGCAGGCAGCAGTCAATAAAAATTTAATACATGAGATCATTTTCCTAGGCATAAGTGTGGTGGAAAAGAAAGCAGTAAATGTAATTGAGAGGGGTTGGGTGTGTGGGGGTATGAGGAAGTGTCTGAGCTGGAACCTCAGAAGCTCAGAAGAGAAGAGAGAGTATTCCAGATAGAGGAGACAGGAGGTGCTCCAAACCCTAAATGGTATTGAGCTTGGGAAGTTCTAGGAACTGAAGGAAGGTGGCTGCTGGATACAAGGAGTGGGAGGGAGAGTGGATGGCTAGGCATTAGGCATGAAGTTGGAGAGGTAGAGGTTGGATGAGATAGGTGTTCTGCACCATGGTACAGAGTTTGGATTTGCTCTTGGCTGCGGGCAAAGAATTTGTCTGGGCCATTCATCCTACAGTGGAAGGTTTGGAAAGATGTTGAAACTAGGACTGAACAGTCTTCTTGATAGGCAGCTCTGAGGGGGTTCAGGGTTGGCTGAACGGGGTGGTGTAAAGTCTTGATGGGAGCTCTTTCTCCCTGAGCTGCAGAGCAGGGAGGGATACTGGGGCTGGACTTTGATTTCCTGTTTTCTCACAGTGTTCATCTCCAGTTACATGGTGTTGGCACCTGTGTTTGGCTACCTGGGTGACAGGTACAATCGGAAATATCTCATGTGCGGGGGCATTGCCTTCTGGTCCCTGGTGACACTGGGATCATCCTTCATCCCTAGAGAGGTGAGGCCCCAAGCCAACTCCTGCTTTTTCAACCCCCCACCCCCTACCCACAGTCATTCTTTGCTGCTGCTTCATGGAGTCAGGGTCTTTAGTCTGGGCCATGTTATATCCCCCTCCTTGCCTGAAGTACTCTGGAATGGGGAGGGCTAAAGTTAATCTGGGACTTGAGGGAGTGGCCGCTTCCTCTTCCCTTTTCTTCCCAAACCTTTTGTTCATGATCTTCTCTCTTCTTGACCCTTGACTTCTTCGCTCCACACCCAAAACATTCTCATTTCTTACCATGGAAAACCTTACCTGGACCACACTCCCTCCCTCTCCTCCCTGCTTGGTCAGACTTCCTGCAGAACCCCTCATGCTCAGCCACTGCCGGTCCTTGTGCCCAGATCTCTGCCCTGACTTTTGTCCCCTACCGTCCACATTGAAGCTACTCTTGCCAAAGTCAATAGTGACCTCCAGGTTGCTAAATACAGCAAGCTCCCACTTCCTACTCCTGCTCATACTTGCGCTCCTTGAAGCCTCCAGATTTGTTGACCCACTTCTTCTTCCTGAAACTCTCTTCTTCCAGCTTCTGTGACCCCATGTTCTCTTGCTGGCATTGTTTCTTTGCTCCTTTGTGATCTCCTCTGTCTGTTATCACTTCCTGCCCAGGAATTCTGTCGCCCTCAGCCTTGGGCATTAAACACTTTCCTTGGGTGGCTGCACACTGTTCATAACTCCAGGGGGCTTTTGTAGACAAATGAACCCTCACCTAAGATTGAATTTATTCTGTACTTACTGGGTACAAAGTAACAAATAGTCCTTTGATTTTAGAATTCCCCCCAACACCTATGTGAGCAAGGTATTATTATTCCACTTTTGCAGATGAGGAAACTGAGGCTCAGAGAGGTTAAGTTACTTTCCCAGAGTCACAGCTAGTAAGTAAGTGGTGGAGCAAGGATTCAAGTCCAGGTCTGTCAAAGTCTAAAGCCAGGCCTCTCTCGCCATCTCCACTGCCAAGTGGCGAGGTTGGCTGGGAGGCCGGCTTCATGGTGGGCTGCTACCGTCCCCTGTCTCGTTCCCCAGCGTTTCTGGCTGCTCCTCCTGACCCGGGGCCTGGTGGGGGTCGGGGAGGCCAGTTACTCCACCATTGCACCCACGCTCATCGCTGACCTCTTCGTGGCAGACCAGCGGAGTCGGATGCTCAGTGTGTTTTACTTTGCCATTCCTGTGGGCAGGTGGGTGAGCCCCGGGCCCGGGAGGAGGCAGCGGGCCTGGTGTAGGAGATGTGACTGACTCGTGTCCCTCGTCCCCTCTGTTCTCCCAGTGGTCTGGGCTACATTGCAGGCTCCAAAGTGAAGGATGTGGCTGGAGACTGGCACTGGGCTCTGAGGGTGAGTCTGGTCCTTCCATGGGAGGCTGAGCACCATCTCCCTGGCCCTCTTTCCTGTCCTCACACCCTGTCTGTGAGCAACCTCACCATGACAGAGACGGCAGAAGTCTGTTGTAAAGCTTAAGTCCCAAAGAAGTGTCAGTGTACCGGAAGGTTCTAGGGCTGGTTCCTAGTGACACAGTTCAAGGGTCATCTTGTTCTCGACTTTCCTCAGACTTCATTCTCAAGCAAGTGAAAGCTTAAACGAACACCTTTCCCCTTAGAAACCTTGAGCACCGACCTGGGATGGAGATTGATTAGATCAACATGGGTCACCTGTCTCCCTACCAGGGCAGCCAATCATACTGCTCTCATTGGCCAGGCCTGGCGGGGGCGGGGGGGGGGGGAGTTGAGAGAAGGGGAGGATGGCTCCTCATAATAAAATTAGGATGCTGTTACCAAAGATGGAACAAAAGTGAGGCTTGCAGAAACGGGCATTCCTAGCGTAGGACCCCCTGCCCACTCCTCATGGCAGCTTCTGTTTAGTCCTGGCAGTTGTGAGTGCCCCTCCCAGGGCCCATCATGAAACTCACTCTCTTCCCAGGTGACACCAGGGCTAGGAGTGGTGGCTGTTCTGCTGTTGTTCCTGATTGTACGGGAGCCACCAAGGGGAGCTGTGGAACGCCACTTGGGCTCACCACCGCTGAGTCCCACCTCGTGGTGGGCAGATCTGAGGGCTCTGGCAAGAAAGTGAGTTTAGTCCCACCCTAGTCCAACAGCTGAGGCTTCAAGGTTTGAAGGGCACAGCCCTCGGGTACTTTTCTGTGGACTGGCCATCACCCAAGACCAGGAATTCTGCAGACACTGCCCCCTTGTGGCAACTGTTTGAATTACAGACCCAGGAGTGTCCGTACCTCATGCCCTGATCTTAACCAAATCTTGCTGGGAAGGGATAGCCAAGGGTCTCTACCCTGGTCCCTTGGAGTCTGACCTCCTCCATCCCTCCTTCCTTCCCGTGAGCAGTCCTAGTTTTGTCCTGTCGTCCCTTGGCTTCACTGCTGTGGCCTTTGTCACGGGCTCTCTGGCTCTGTGGGCACCTGCCTTCCTACTGCGTTCCCGTGTGGTCCTGGGGGAGACCCCCCCGTGCCTTCCCGGAGACTCCTGCTCCTCTTCTGACAGGTACACAGAAGGGACTGGGCTGGGTGGCCTGCAGGTGGCAGGTGGAGTGAAGCTGCGGAATCTCGGTGTCCTGGTGTGGAAAGTCCATCTGTCTCCTGGTGCTTTGTGAACCATGAGATAGAGATACTGGACCTGCGGAGACGTGAGCAGGGAGAGCTTTGTATGCATATGAACTAGCCCCCTCCTCTGCCCCCAGCCTCATCTTCGGCCTCATCACCTGCCTGACCGGTGTCCTGGGTGTGGGCCTGGGTGTGGAGATCAGCCGCCGCCTCCGCCGCTCCAACCCCCGGGCAGATCCACTGGTCTGCGCTGCTGGCCTCCTGGGCTCCGCACCATTCCTCTTCCTGTCCCTGGCCTGTGCCCGTGGCAGCATCGTGGCTACTTATGTGAGTAGGTCCCAGACACAAGGGGGTGTTCTGGGTCCAGGGTGGACGAAGGGTATGCTGGGCAGGCTAAGGGTTGGCTAGTGTCATGGTTAAGAGCAGACTTAGGAGCAGGAATGCCTGGCTTTGAATCCCAGCTGTAGGACATTGGACAACTGACTTAAGCTCGCTGTACTGTTTCTACATCTGTAAAGAGGGCATAATGGTGTCACTTGTCTGATGGGTTTGTGAGGAGGAAATGACGTAACATGAATCTGGCACATGGTAATCCTCCATGTTATGTCTGCCCACCTTCCCTTCTCTCAGATTTTCATCTTTGTTGGGGAGACTCTGCTGTCTATGAACTGGGCCATTGTGGCTGACATTCTCCTGGTGAGTAGCTGGGCAGCTCCAGGGTCAGCCTGGAGGCTGGTGGAAGCAGGGGCTTGGGTCCGGAGACGCTGAATTGTGGCTTCTTCAAAAGCCACCCCAAACTGACTGGACTCCAGCCCCAGATAGACCTGTAATCCTCGCCCTGACCTCTCTGGGCTTTGCTGAGCCCTGCTCCCACGAGGAGCACCTGAACACTAAGCCCCTGCCCTTCCCGCCCGCCCCCAGTATGTGGTGATCCCCACGCGGCGGTCCACGGCAGAGGCCTTCCAGATTGTGCTGTCCCACCTGCTGGGTGATGCTGGGAGCCCCTACCTCATCGGCCTGGTGAGCTCTGCCCCTTGACTGGACTTGTGGAGACTAGGGGGGTCAGGTGCTTCTCACCTCAGAACCCCAGTCAGACTGCAGATCTTTATCCGTGAAGTGTGGGCCTGGTCCGGCTGCTGGGACTCTCCTGCCCTGGCCCAGCTCCTCTCCTAGGTCTCTCCCCTCTGATGGCTCCTACCCTCTCTCCAGATCTCTGACCGCCTCCGCCAGAACTGGCCCCCCTCCTTCCTGTCCGAGTTCCGGGCTCTGCAGTTCTCCCTCATGCTCTGTGCCTTCGTTGGAGCGCTGGGCGGTGCAGCCTTTCTGGGCACTGCCATCTTCATTGAGGGCGACCGCCGACGGGCCCAGTTACACATGCAGGGTCAGTTGGGGCCTCTTGTCTGTCCATGTGTCTGCCCAGTCCTGTGTACTTGCCATATTTCCCTTCATTCTGTCTGTCCAACAAGCTGAGGTCTGTGCAGAGCCTAGTGGCTCTCTGGCTGCTGCCCTGTCCGTTTCTCAGCACCTAATTTCCCACCCCCCGCCATCCAGCTTGTGTCTTATTCACTCAGCCCTGACTCTGACCCTTTTCACCCTGAAGGTGTGTTGCGCGAGGCAGGACCCACAGATGACCGCATTGTGGTGCCCCAACGAGGCCGCTCTACCCGGGTCCCTGTGTCCAGTGTGCTTATCTGAGGGGACATTGCACGCATGCTACACGCCTGTTGGCACTTGTCCTGGCCCCACCCAAGGAAGAGCCAGGTCCAGCCCCCAGGAGGGCACTGGGCTATGTTCCAGCTTCCAGACACTACAGAGCAGCCCAGGGGGCTGGGAGACGTGAGGGCTTAGGGGGTCCCCTTTACTGGGGCAGCCCCAGGGGCTCGGTGCTATTTGTAACTGAATAAAATTTGTAGCCAGACCCCAAGTGCCTGCTGGAGTCTTTATTTGGGTGTCAGTGACCACTGGCCTGCTGGGCTGCCCCCTTCGTCCCTGCCTTCTGGCTGGGTGGAGGAGAGGGGACTGTGTGTGACCTTGAGTCATGCCCATGTTTCCCCCCAGGTCCCGCCCCTCTGACGGGTAATCCTGGGTGAGGGGATGGGCACTGCCCTCCGCACCTCAGAATTCCCAGGGTCAGAGCATCCTTCTCCGCTGCCTCCTCAAGCCCATGGATGTGGAGGCCACTCTCCCTTCCTGAAGGCCAGCTGATCCTTCTTGAGGGCGTCCTCCCTGCTCCCCACTGCCGGGTGGGGGTGGGGAGGGGCGGGGGCAGCCGGCTGAGGAGCCCGATGATTTCCTGCCCTCGCCGGGCGCTCACCACAGCTTCCTGCTGCGGGCGGGCAGGCGCCCGGGAGAGGCAACGCGGAGCTGAGGCGCAGGTAGGACCAGGGGATCGGGGTGTAGGGACCATGCAGATGGCTGCCAGTGTCTGGGACCTCAGCCCAGGACCTGGCTTGGCAGCCCTGGGGCCAAGGGTCTTCCAGAACCAGTGCTGACCGCACGCAGCCCAGCCAGAGGAGGGGGCTCAGGGAGCCCCCCAAGGCACAGCTGTTCCCCAGCCTGGTACCCTGCTAGGCCCAGTCTGAGGCCTGCCTTCCGTCTCGGCAGATGGAGGCGGCTGTCCTGGACACCGTCTTGGGTCTCCTGCTTCTGCCTCTCTTGATTGTGCTGCTGACTGTGTTGTGTTTGCACTGCCGCGAGCTGCCAGGTGAGTGGGCCCACATGCCTGGACACCAAGGGACCCTTAACCCAACTCGGCCCTCAGCATGGCCTCTTCCTGCCTTACCAGCCCTCTCTTCCCCAGCCTCGAACGACAGTGCTCCCTCCGACAGGTGAGTCTGCCCAGTGTCTGCCCGGTGGGTTCCCCAAGCTGGACAGGGCTCTCCCGGCCTCATTCCTAAGCCATGTCTCTCTTGCCAGTTTGAACTCAAGTAACAGATTCAACAAGCGGCCTTGTGAGTACATGGAGCACCTGTGCCCAGGGTGGAGGGACGAGGGTCCTACATGTGAGTCCCTTTGTGGAGGTCCCACCTGGGTGCGGGGCCTGCTGGGTCTCTCTGAAGCCTGGCTAAGGGTGGGGACAGCATCTGTAGTTACTCCTTCAGCTTGGTCCTATTCTCAAACACAGTCGCCCCCTGGCCACCAGCCCCCATCGCCCCCATCGCCCCCATCAGCCTGCCTGCTCCCTCCTTCCTGCCCACCAGCTTGTCCAGGAACCTGCCAGTCCTCCCCATCCCGTGAGTAGCCCTCAGTCCCCTCTCACTTCCCTGAAGGAGGGGCCTCTTGTCCTGTTACAAAACCCCTTGCCTCCAGATCCCCCTTCCCAGGCATAACCCTTGATCTTTGACTAGCAGATCTCCACAGCCGTCTGTAGTCGCCCACCAGATGTCATCTTCCCAGCAGGACTCAGATAGTGGTAGGTGTGGAGAGGAGCTCGGAGGACAGGCTGGGCGGAAGATGGGACTCGGGACTAGCTGAGCTGTCTCTCTCTGTCTCTCTCTCTCTCTCTGTCTCTCTCTCTCTCTCTGTCTCTCTCTCGCTTCCTCTTTGAAGCCAACAGTGTGCCGAGCTACGAGAATGAAGGTGCGTGTGCCTGGGACCCAAGGTGCCCTGGTGGGTGGCGCGGCTGGCCTGCCCTGGGCTATACTGGCCCATTGTCACCCCCAGGTCCTGTCTGTGAGGACATTGATGAAGACGAGGATGAGGACCATGATCGCTACTTGTGAGTGGCCAGGTGGAAGGTGGTGGCTGAGGCTGGGACGCCCTTGCTCACCCGCCATTTTCCTTCTCTCAGAGAGGTACTTCCCGATGACACCTCGGCCCCCAGCCCATCTCCTGTGGAGAGCAAATCCAGCCGCACACACAGCACTGTCTCCAGTGAGTTGGCATTCTCAGCCGTCCATCCGTCTTCTCCCCTGGATGAGGCTTCTGTGTGGCTGCCCCTGCTCTCTGCCCTCTCGTGCTGTTTTTTGAGTTGATTTCTTCCTTTACCTCTTGGTTTTTTCTCTGTTCTCACTTTCAACAGCTCCTGTGCTTGAGATATTAGACTCTCTGCTCTAATTGAATTTTCTTATCTTTTTGCTCGTATTTCCTAGCTGTCTTTGTGTATGTGTGTTTAACTTTTGGAGTGATATTTTACACAGAAAAATAATTTTTCATTCAAGTTTTTATACAGTCTGTTTTGTGGCACTGATTACAATCTCCACAATGTAAAATATAACAGCACTTTTCCGATTTTCTCGCTCTTTCACATTTCCTTTCGTCCTTCTTTCCTACCCCTTCCTGACTTCTGAACTGCTTTATTCATGGGCACATACTGCCCTTTTGATCTCATATTGGTTGTTTTCAGGAGAGTGTACCTCCCTGATGCTATTTTGTTCACAGTGTGTAATCCCTTTCAGAATGGTTGGTTCTCGTAGCTGGGCACCATCTAGTGCTTCTGGTCTCAGAGTTAGGGGGCTGAGGCTCATGTGGTCAATTCGCCCTTTGGACTAATTGTGTCCATGAGTTTTTAATTTTCTTTTCTCTTTGTTCCAGACCGGGAAAGATAAGTAGTTGCATCTTAGATAGTTTGTTTCTTTGTCTAGGAGATTTCTTAACTTTATTTTTCCAACACTTCTACTGAAATTGTGGCTCTCCTTCTCAAAGCCCTTTCTGGATCTTTGTTTCTTTTTCATAGCCTCCAATTTTGGGTTTCATGGAGACAATACCATCTTGTCAATCTCTAAATGTACTCATTATGGTTGGTTATTATTTTTTTCAGACATTTTCTTTTCCTTTCTGCATTGACTCAGTTTCCTTTGAGCTGTTTCCTCCCTATCTCGCAGTCTTTAGTTTGCTGCCACTCTCCTCTCTAGGGACTTGCCTTGGACTATCATCAACCACAGCTCAATCTGTACCTCTCTTGAGCTCCAGACTCTGTCCAACTGCCTCCACTTGATTCATCCTAAGTATGTAACAGTTCACGTGGTAGAATACAATGGTAACTATATAAGAACATAGCAGTTCATGAGGTAGGCTCCAATGTTAAATATGTAAGTATGTAGCAGTTCACGTGGTAGACTCCCACGGTTACTATCTAAGTACATAGTTGTTCATGAGTAGACTCCAATGGGAAGTTTAGCCAACAGTTACTGGGGGCTCAGAAGAAAGACTTGGTGATCAGTTTCTGAAAGGCTACAGCCATGGAAACCCTGCTCTGACATACATGGGGCCACTATGAGTTGAAACCTACAATGGGAACAAGTTCCCAGTTACTATGGGGACTGACTGTGGGATGGTCTTGGCTCTCTGTGCTTGGAAGTCTCAGGTGGTCCTGTTGGAGGTCTTTGGTGGCTGCTTTGAGAGCCTTTGGGTGTGTGAATTGGAGGCTCTGGGGCTCTGTGTGTGAGGGTCTTTGAGTAACAGTGTGGGGGGCTGTTTTCCTGCAGTGGACTCAAAGGACGAGTATGTGAACGTTGACGAGAACAAGGAGAGTGCAGAAGCGTCTCTAGGTGAGTGGCAGCCCTCTAGCTCCTACCCAGGCCACCTTCTCCCCCTTCCGCCCAGTGTGGCCTGTCCCCTTGCCTTGAGTGTGAGTGATCTCACTCAGTCCTGTCCCTTTGCTCTCTTGCACTCCCTTTCGGTGTGGCTATGCCTCCTGACCTGTCCCCACAGATGGGAGCCGCGAGTATGAGAACGTATCCCCGAAACCGCAGTCCTCTGACAGGACTGAGCCTGGTATGTAAGGTCATGGGGCGGATGGGGCAGAAGCAGGGGCGCTGCCCTTGCGGGGGGTGGGTGTGGGTGTTGGTTTTCAAGCTGGAACCTACCCTCTCCTTTCTTCATAGCCACCCTGAGTTCTCAAGAAGTGGAGGAAGAGGAGGGAGCGCCCGATTATGAGAATGTGTATGTTTCACTGAGGGCCTGCTGAGCCCCTGTCCTGCCTTCAGGGATCCCTGCCAGCCCACCTCATCACCTCAGGCCTGTCCCCACTGACCCGGGGCTCTTCTGATCCCTGCTAGCTTCTGAGCCCATAATCTCCCCTCTCCCCCGCCCTGTGATGTTTCAGGTGAGGCGAGTCTGCCCTGAGCCAGTCTTGCAGAACGCTGGAGCCAGAACACTGGAACTGGGCTGCTAGAAGTGGCTTTGGACCCCTCACTGTTCCTTTGCTCTAGTCTGACATCAGCCTGAGAAATTTCCCCTAACTTATTGTCACTTTGGGGTCTAGTCCACGTTCCTCCAACACTCTGCACCTTCTGACGCAGCCTGAGAATGGACTACCCTCAAACCAGCCCTACTCTTGTCCTAGAATAAAGGCTGATTGGTCTGTATCTCTGTTGGCTTTGGTGGGCCTGGTGGGTGAAGGTGGGCTGTGTGGGACAGAGTGAGTCAGAGACTGGACCCATCTGTATGTATGGGAGCATGTGTGTCTTTGTGGCTCTGCTGTGTCCTCCATAAGGGCTAAGTGTCCTCAAGGGCCCTGGCCAACTATTGTAGGAGTGACAAGAGGTGATGGCTAGGCAGACTGGCGCCTCTGGGGCTCTGAATGTGGCTCCCACGAGAAACAAACAGGTTGCTGAGCTGGCGGGAGAGCAGGGTGTGGAGAGAGACACTGGGTCAGGAAGAAAATCGACAACAACATCCTGACCCTCAGTTTCTCCATCTTTAAAACAAGAGGGTAGACCAGAACATCTCAAATGGGTTTTGTTGTTGTTGTTGTTAAGTGCCATTGAGTTGGTTCTGACCCATGGCGACCCTGTTTACGGTTTCCAAGGAGCGGCTGGTGAGCTTGCTGTTCAAACCGACTTTGCAGTCCAGCACATTAGCCCACAGCGCTACACCAGGACTCCAATCTTACCTTTAGTGATTTTCAATAAAACAGAGCTTACACAATTGTCCAGAAACATTTTAAGTATTTTGTTGTTAGGTGCTGTCGAATCGGCTCCTCCTCACAGCAACTGTATCACAACAGAACAAAACGCCACCCATCCTGCGCCACCCTAGCAATTGTTTGAGCCCGTTGTTGCCGCCATTGTGTTAAATGTTTTAGACAACTTTAAAAACGAATTTGTTGTTTGTAGTCCTCAAGTCAATTCCAACTCATAGCGACCGCATGCTACAGACTAGAATTTCCCATAGGTTTTTGGTGGTTTTTTGCTTTAACTTTTTATTGTGAATTGGATGAAGATTTCTAGAGTAGGTCACCATCTGCATCCTTTCCCCAACCATTGTGACTGGTTCAGTGGGGCCATGTCTGATGGCAGTCCCCTCAGTGTGCCATCACTGACCCCGATGATTGTGATCCCCTCCATTCCTCTTCCTCTCCTGACCCTTCTGAACTTTGTCCTCACCTAAATATGCCCCGTTGATTTCAAACGGCCGATTATTCTGAGGTGTGTGTGTCTCACTCATGGTATAGTTCCCTTTACAGACCTGTGTAGTTGTTTGGCTGAAAACTGAGCCCTGGGGATGAGTTCAGTTCCAGACCTGAAGGGGGGCCGAGGGCCAGAGTCTGACTTTTATTCCCTGTTTTTCTCCCACCCTATCCAGGCCCTTCTGATGTGATCCCTTGGAGAGCACTTGGTGGCGGTAGCTAGGCACCATGTAGGTCTGCGCCATAGGGTTTTCTAGGGGGTCCTGGTGTGGCGCTGTGGGTTAATGCGCTGGACTACAAGTCAGTTTGAACTGCAAGGTCAGTGATTCAAGGTCACCTTGGAAACAGATTGCCAGCTTAGCCATCGGAGCATCAATGTGCAGCATGGCACTTTAAATTTCCAGTGTGCAGAAAGGTGACCCGAAGAGCATGTTAAAATGCAGATTCTCAATGCTACTTTTACTTGGTCAGAATTCATTTTAGGAGCTTCATCTTAGTTTTCCTCCAGGACCTACTCCTTACCCAGTCTCATCCCATGTAGTGTTTTATTTTTCTGGTTTTTTTTTAGTTTTTATTATGAATTGAGTGAAAATTTACAGGGCAGATCATTGGTTTTACATTCAATAAATCATATACTTGGTTTCATTATGATTATAATCCCCACCATGTACCATCAGTTAACAGTATTTCTCTCTATTCATTTTAGCTCTTTTTTTTTTTTTATTAAACACTCAGGCATATATAATAATTTACACCACCAAAGGGCACATTCTGCAAGTCTGCCTCTTGGCCACCAGCTCTCAGTTCCTCTCTTTCCATGAATCTAGAGTCCTCAGCTGCTCCCTCTCTCCATGTCCTCATCTCTGCCTCCATCTCTTCTCTGGTGTCCTCCCTGCCTCTCTGGATAAGGTCCTGCATTCTGCTTGTGCTCTTTTCCCTTGATGGTCCTAGGGTCCTCTGTTTCTGGACAGTAAGATTAACCACTCCCCTGTTTTTGTTACAAAACTTCTACCTTTACCGTTGTGACAGTCGCAATTAGTCGTGATAACAATTACTCACTATTGAATCATATGAATCTTATCCCATCTCCTCTTTTCACCAGACCCTACTAGACACGATGAAAACTATTCAGTGGGGACTCTTGTCCCCCAACACTTTTCAACTAAACTCCCTCTTGAAACCTTGTAAGCCAATCACTTTATGCCATCATTGCCCCCTCATTTTAGGTAGCCAGTGTCTTAAGTTGCCCATCCCTATCTACCCTGTGTACAGAGGGGATAATAGCATTGATACTTGATGTGAAGACTCCTTCCCTTTCTGTTGGTATTTTGAGCTACTACCTCCCTGAGTATAGGTCAAGTTCATCAAACTGTAGCATCATCCCATGTAGTTTTAGAGATTCTAAAACTCAGGGTGAACACATGATCCAGGCCTAGACCATCATCTCCATCCTGTCATCATGATTGGTTCAGGAACAGGCATGTAACTTGAGCTGAACCATTAAGAAACAGCCTTGGGATTTGGGCAGGAAGTGATGGGAACGGGGAGCTCTGTTTTTTTTTTTCTTGCTACAGTAAAATTGGAAGGACATTGTCCTGGAACCAGCAGTAGGAAGAGCCCACCAGGAATGAAGCCATTGTGGAGCACACAATAGCCCAGAAACAGACAGAGCCAGCTTCTGATGGCATCATTAGAACCCCAGGGTCCAGCTTCACCTGAAATGAGACCCTCCAAGATGTTCCCCTTATATGGACCAATAAATTACCATTTCTTCAGCTGCTTTGATTTGGGGTTTCTGTATATCAAAGTAGTCCTGATGGACACAGACTAGTTGGCAGCCCCCATGGACTCCAACGGTGATACAACACTTCTCTTTACTGAGCACCTACTGCATTTACATCACTGACGTGTTTGCCTCGTTTTGATCATCATAACAGTGCTCCTGTCAGTCTTGTTGCTATCCCCATTGTGCAGGTGAGAAAACGGCGGCTCATAAAAGTGAAGCCACTTGCCCAAAGGCACGCAGCTGAAGACACCAATCTAGGACTAGATTTGCAGCTCTCCTCCGCTCCGGCTGCGGGCCGCCTCATTCTGGTTATTGTACAAAATGCCACTGCCCTGTGTGGGGAAGCTTGTAAGAGCCTGACTGGAAGAGATGGGGTGGGGGTGTCTAGCAAGCTAGTTGGGCTTAAACAACAGACTTTAGTCATCTTATTTGGAAGAAAGCAAAATGGCTAGAGGTTCCTCAGTGTGTGGGCTGAGGGACACAGAGCTGTGTGTTGATGTGACCACTCTGGAGAAGAATCTAACAGGATAGAGCATTTCCCCTAACCGAGCAAAATCCTGGGTATCTTAACCCATGGGCTAAAGGAGGTAGGCACAATGACCTGTCCCTGGTGACACATCCGTCAGCAGTCAACTGGACAGGTAAGTTATAGTACAGTCAGATGGATTATCAACAGCACATAAAAACGAGTAAACTGGAGCCAACACCCCCCAACTGGATGAATCACATCAACACAATGTGGAGTGAAAAAACCCCAAAATGTGTGTGTTTTCATTTATGAAGAGTTACCAACGTGAAAATGATAAGAATTGTTTAGGGATGCACATATATTTAAGAGAACCAAGATGGCACAGGATGAGAAATACCAAATTCATAACAAGGGTATTTTTAAAGGAAGAGGAAGGCTGAGGGCAGTTCAAGGAAGGTCTCAATGGTATATGTAATGTCTTAAGCAGTGTGAGTGTTGGAGATATTGTTTGTTTTTTTTTTAACTATTTCTTGTGAATGAAGTGAATGTTCACAGAGCAGATCATCAGTTTTATATCCAACATATACTTTGCTTCATTACAATGACTGCAATCCCCTCCACGTACCATCAGTTAACAGCATTTACCTCTGTTCACTTTAACATTGCATTCCTCCCTGTGTCTCCCGCTACTTTCATCTTCTCTCTGCTAACCTCCTTCTTGTTTGTTTATTGCCTGCCCTGTCACCCATGTTAACATGTGTCTATCCTCTAGCCTGTGAATAACTTTCCCTCCCATACCTGCTCACCACCACCACCACCATCATTGGTTGTTTATTTTATTTAAAACTTTTCTTAACTTTTTTATAGCATTGGTCTCCTGCAATATCTGCCCTTTTGTGATTGACTAACTTCACTCAGCATAATGTCTTCCAGGATCATTCGTGTTGTGAGGGGTTTCGTAGATGCACGCTATTCTTCAACATTGCATAGTATGCCATTTTGTGTGTGTGTGTACCGAAATTTATTTAACCATTCTTCTGTTGATGGACATTTAGGTTGTCTCCATTTTTTTGATGTGTCTCTTGTAGACAGCAGACTGAAAGATCCTGTGTTCTTATCCATTCTGCTCTCTCTGTCTCTTGGCTGGTGCATTTAATCCATTTGCATTCAGTGTGATTATCCATAGGTATGAATTCATTGCTGTCATTTTGCTGTGTAATTTCTGTGGTGCTGCTGGACTCTTTGTTCCACAGAATTTTCTGTGCTGAGTTCATTTTGTTTGTGGCTTTTCTTTTCATTTTCATTTCTGTTGTGTTAATGTTTACAAAATGGTTCTGATTTTCCTTTTTTGATATGCAGGTTTATTCATTTTCTTTGAGCTCTCCCTATAATTTATGATTTTTCCCCCTATTTAAAACAGTCTGTTTTATCTTGGTATCAATTTGACTTCCTTACCATTTGGAAGTTCTATATCTATACTATTCCCTCTTGGTTTTGGCTTTGTAGTTGACTTCATTATACATTGGGATCTCTGGTTGCCTGTTTTCAGTCTGGTAGGTTTGCTTTACTTTAAATACTTTGATATCTGGATTGCGTTCTGAGTGGTGTTGGCATGTATGGTGATCAGGTTGTTGTGTGTGTTCGTTGGTTGTCAGTCCAAAGAACACCCTTTAGCATTTTTTGGTAAGGTTGACTTGTTGTTGAATGCCATTGAGTCTGGTCATTACAAATTTCTGTTTATTGCAAAATGTTCTAATCTTACTGTTTTCTTTGAGGGACAGTTTTGCTGGGTATATGATTCTTGGTTGGCTTTTATTTTTTTTTCTTTTCAGAGTTTTGTATATGCCATCCCTCCACCTGCATGGTTTCTGCTGAGAAATCAGGACTTAGTCTTATTGGTTCTCCTTTGTAGGTAGCTTTTAATTTTTCCTGAGCTGCTCTCAGGATTCTTTCCTTGTCTTTGGTTTTGCAAAGTTTGATTATAATATGTCTTGGTGATTTTCTTTGGGCATCTATCCTGTTTGGGGTTCATTCAACTTCTTGTATGTTTATCTTCTTGCTTTTCATAATGTTAGGGAAGTTTTCTTTCAACAACTCTTGAACAATTTTCTCTGTTCTTTTCATTGTCTCTTCCTATTCTGGAAATCCAATTACCCATAAGTTGCCCCTCTTCATGGTGTCCCAAATAATTCTTAGGCTTCCTTTGGATGTTTTTCTTTTTTCCATTGATCTTCTAGCATACTTGTATTGAGAGATTTATCTTCAAATGCACTAATTTGTTACTAAATTGCTTCAAATCTGCACCATTGCCCTTTTAATGTATTGTCCATTTCTGAAATTTTAGCATTAATCTTCTGGATTTCTAATTGCAAGTTTTGTATTGTTTCTTATATTACATTTATTTTGTCTGTTTTTTCTTGTGGTGTTTTCCTGAATTCTTCTGAAGTTTTTTCTGTGTTCTCCTTGCTTTTCTTGATCTTTCTGTCACTCCTTTGAAGGTACCTAAATATCATTCTTTTTCAGTTAGTTCCATTACCTTTTCTTCATCAGAAACATTTTCTGACTCTGCATCTTGGCCATTTGTTTGAACCATTCTCTCTTGTTTCTTCATGTGAGCTACAATTGTCTGTTACCTCCAGGGCATTGTGGGGTTGTAACATTTGTATTTAATTGATGATTGTTGATATGTTCTTAGACTTTCACTGTCTCCTATGGGTGTAGTTAGAGAATAGAAGTGTGTATTCTCTTCTCATTTGTCATTGGCACACCTCAGGTTAGGGTGGGTTTGACTGGCGTTGGCTGCTATCATTGATCAGGTGGTATAGGAGCTGGTGTTGGGTCTTACCCAGTGGGTGGAGCTGCAGGGGTTAAGGTGATGGCTGGGTTGTATGGGCATGGTTGCTCTCTCTGTTGGATGGGAAAGAGAAAATCCCTCTCTCAAACACACACAAGAAAACAAAACAGAATAAACAAACAAGGAACCAACACTGAAAAGAGAAAATAATAAATAGAAAAAAATAAATTTAAACAGGCATCAACCAGAAAAATATGAGAGAAAAAAAAAAAAAACTCTTAAGAATAACTAAAAAGGAAAAAAGCTCTTAAGAATAACTAAAAAGGAAATTTGAGCTACAGAAGAGAAAAATAAGAGCGAAATTAAAAGGAAGATATAATAATAATAAACACCTAGAAGAGCCAGGGAGAGGGAGGATTAAAAGAGAGAGAGAGTAGTAAAGACAGATTAAAGGAAAGAAGAGGGGAAATGTGAAACAAGAAAAGAAAGGGAAACAAAAGTGGCGATAGAAAGGATAAAATTCAAGATAATAGAGAAGAAGGGAGAGAAAGAATAAACAAACTAAAACAATGAAACAACAAAAGGAAAGAAGCAACCCCCAAACAAAACCATGCAGTTGTTGTACCTACAGAGGAGAAATCTCTGGGGGCTCCTGCAAGCCAAGGAGCTTACAAGGTGGGTGTGGGAGGGATGTGACAGCAGAGTCCTGGCCCTAGATGGACTTCCTATTGGCCTCCTTATCTATGTTCAGGGCACACAATCCGGAAATAGTTCTTGGAGGCCCTTGATGGAGCTGGTTTCAGTGTCTGTTAGGACCACAGGGCAGCTGGGGGCAGGGTGACTAGTAGCCCTGTGGGTTCTGTAGGTTAGTCGTTGAGTCCACCTGAATCTAGGCACCAAAGTGGCACCATCGATCCCCACATCCTACTGGCATGTCTCCCTGCCATATGGCTCTGAACTCCTGGAATGCCGGGCTTTTGATGGAGATGGATGAGGGTGGGAGCTGGCCATGTCTTTGATCACCAGAGAAGCATGGGGGAAAAGAAGGAGTCACACCTCTGCCATCAGCTTTGAGACTCTGCTCAGCCAGGTGACATTCTGTGGCCAAAGCTGCTCACAAGATGGTCATGCCACAGCTGGCTGATTGTTCACCAGTCTGCCTCCCTCTCTTGCCATCCCTGCTCGGTTTCTCCTCCCAGCAAGCACTCAGTCCACTTCTCTAACCTTTCCTCTGAGCTTCAAGATTCCAAAATTTTCATCAGTGTCTGTTTCATTTGGTCTGTCATATCTTTGTTGTAGAGGGTTCAAGTAGTCTGCCATCTTGTCGCAAGTGTGATATATTATTCATTAAGTATATGTCTGATTTATTTCATAATAACAGAGTGGAGAGTGAACAGTTGGTCTTGAGCCCCAAGGGTGGCCCCTGGAGTGTTTGAAGTGGAGAATGACACTATTAGGTTTGTGTTTTAGCAAGTATTTCTGATGTGGTTGATGTGAAGGATGGATGTTGAGGTCATTAGACAAGAGGCAGGGTGACTACTGAGGGGGCTGTTGGAGAAACCCTAAGAGAAATGGTGGACTGGCCCAAGACATGGCAGCAGGGATGTTCAGAAGTATAGAATTCGATGTTGGGAAATGGGATTAATGAGATGTAATGATGGGTCATCAGGGCTGTGAGGAATGGGGAGGGTCCAGGGTGACTCTGGTCCTTGCCTTGGTGGATAGTGATGGTGGTGGTGGAGAATTTGATGTTGCACCCAAAGCAACTTCCCTTCTCTATGTTTTGGACCAAGTGAGGGGGTGGAACAGAGAGTTGGGTTGGTCAGTGGGGAGAATCCCTGCCGATGAAGATGGAGAGCAGAAATAGTTTACAGCATTCTTGAATTCTGTTGTTGGAGGAAAGGTAGATTTAATGACAAGTGAGAGAAAAAGTTTATGGAATTTCTTAGACAGCTGAGTGCTCTAAAGTCATCAGGAAGTAACGGTTCTCTTGATTTGACTTCTCCCAGAAGCAGACCTCAAGGTCAGGGCTTTAATGTAAGTAGTTTATGTGGAAGGTGGTTCCAGAAAGGGTATGGGGAAGTCAGATGGGAGAGAAGGCAGCCAGTAAAGGCATGATGAGGCATCAGGCTGGAGCACAGCCATGGATGGGAGGGAGCTGGGGGACTGACAGACACTGTTAGTCACTGGTTGAAGGCAAAACCTCTGGCCTGCCCGCATATGGACTCATGGGCTATATATTATATATAGTGGCCAGAGCAAGCCCTCAGGCAGAGGAAGCTGGGCAGTGCACACTGAACTGGTGACACTCAACTCTTGATGGGGTTTAGTGCCGAGTGCCTCATGAGAAGCTTCACAAGAAAAGACTGAGGTCAGAAGAATTTGGGGAAAGGTGCAGTCTCCGAAACCCTCTTTCATAGTGACCATGCATGTTTATGTACTGAAGGCTCCAAGAAGCCCTGTGATAAGTATCTTTGCCCAACTAGCTTTTTACAAATGTATTTGACTTCAGGACCTCGGGTTCTTACTAAATTCCCTCCCATTTCCCTTCTCGCTCCTCAGTCCCCTCGGGAAATCTCTCTAGACTTCCTTTGATTTATTGATTTGGTTTGTTAAGTCTCATAGCTGACAAGCAATCCTTCCAGAGAGAAGATGGTGTGCTTGGTGACAAGAACACAGAAATACATGGCAGGAGGCATACATTCAGTACCACCAATGCTACTGTGGGACTTTGGAGTCTTTTAAAGATGTTAGACTAGAAACTTCACCCCAAAGGGGTTATCCCTGAAAGCAAAAGAATTAACTTCTCTTGTTGACAAGAAGGTTGGACACTTCAACCAACATCCAGCTTCTCTCCTGCTCCAGGTATCGTCTCAGAGTTGGCTCCGCTTCATGTATTCTCTTCCTTGTGGTCATGAAATGTTCCAGTATTTCCAGGAAAAGCCCTAAAGTGACTTTGATGAGTTTGGAATGCATGTGTCCCCTGAACAAATCACCGGACAGGAGCACACCACGTGCTGACTGGTATAAGCCTGTCCACGTGCTCCAGTGAAAATGGAGAAGGCCGTCACTGCTTGAGGAGGCTTGGTGTGGTGCTGTGGGATAAGCACTTGTCCACAAGGTGGTGGTTTGAACCCACCAGCCTCTCTTCAGAAACCCTATACAGGGTCCCTAGAAGTCAGAACCAACTTGACATCACTTAACAACAACAACAAATACATATATCTTGTTAAGTGTCATCAAGTCTGTTCTGACCCATAGTGACTCTGTATGGGGTTTCTGAGGAGCAGCTGGTGAGCTTGAGCTGCCAACCTTGGGGTTCAAACCAACTTTGCAGTCCAGTGCATTAACCCACAGTGCCACACCAGGACTCCAATATATATATATGAAGTCCCGCTGTGGCACTGTGGGATAAAGCACTATCAAGGTCAGTTTGAACCACAAGGTCGGCAGTTCAAACTCCCCAGTCCCTCCTTGGAAACCCTATACAAGGTTGCTATGAGTTGGAGCCGACTAGACAGCACTTACCAACAACTACAATACATATATCACACAGAATCCTGATAATGCACTGGACTGCAAGGTTGGCAGTTCAAACCCACCAGCTGCTCCTCGGAAACCCTATACAGGGTCTCTATGAGTTAGCACCGACTCAATGGCACTTCACAGCAACAACATCACTGGTAGAAGGGAGGATGGTTGTTGGAACGCACCCATTCTCCACCTTTTTATGCCGGACATTTTACTTCATGGAGGCTCACAACAACCCTATATGTGAGGTATGAGGAGCCCCATTTTACAGAAAAGAAAACCATCTCAGAGAGGCCAAGTGATTTGTCTAAGGTCACACAGCAAATTTCAAAGTTACTTACAGAAACTGCTAACCCACTGTGAAGCTGCAGCCTACTTCGGGTGAGGGAGTGGGAGGCCATGTACTGGTTGTAGCAGTTAGTGCAAAAAGACAAAGCTAAAGGTAAATTCCACGGAGAGTGAATTCTTTTTTACACAGGGACTTCAGCTACTGCTTCTGGGAATGAGCTCTGTTCTGTTTGTTTGGATCACTTAGAAGGGAAGAGGTGGATGTGAAACTACCAGGGGCCGCCATGTGAAGGAGGCCTGCCTGAGAGATAAGGCAGCTGGAGGTGGAGGGGGACAGGTTCCTGAGAATGCGGCCTGACATCTTGAACCCACTTGTTCCTGAGACTGGAGGATTATGGGAGTTAACACCGCTCTTCAGCTTCCCTTCAGCTGGGTTCTGTCATTTACAAATGAGAGTCTCTTGACTCAGACAGGATGCTGTGGGAGCATCAAACTTCACCAACAAGGGCCTCATTTCCAGGCACTTACGGTGCACCATGCATGGGGCCACACATGTGCCATTGGTCCTTGCTGTGACGCTTGGATAAGTTCTCATTCTCATTCTTTCATAAATGAGGAGATTGAGGCTTGTGAGGACAGTGGCTCTCCCTCCCAGAGCAGTCCAAGGCAGCTCTGCTCCGAGCGCCTTCTTCTTCGACCCCACCCCCACCCCAGGCCTCTCTCCGCCTTTGTTCTGCAGGAGGTGTGCAGCTGGGGCCACTCAGAGCCAGGCTCCTCCATGAGCTTCTCCTGGAGGTTACTGGCTCTGGGGCGGGCCTGGGGACTCCCCATACTTGGGGACACCAGGGGTCTGTGAGCATCTGCAACAGGGGGACTGGGAGGCCCCTCCCCCTCCAGCTCTCTAACAAGCACCTTCAGGTACCTGGGTGGGCCTCTGAGCACTTCTCACCCTCACTCTCAAAATCTCCCATTTTCTTTCTGTTTCCAGCTCCCCCCTCACAGACACCCACACCCCTGACTCTGACTCTGGCTCCCTCTCTACAGCCCACTTGCTGTTTTCATTTTTGTCTCGCTTCAGTCTCTCCCATCTATCTCCCTTTCTCTTTTGATGTGTCTCTGGGTCACCCCTCCCCCTTTCTGACTGTCTCAGGCTCCTTCGGTCTCTATGTTTTTGCCTCTACTGCTTACTGTGTCTAGCCATCTTTCACTCTTTGACTTGGAAACACTCTATTGTCTCTCTGTGTGTCTGGCTCTGCCTTTGTCCCTCTGTGTGACTCTCTAGGTCTTGGATATTCTGTCTCTTGAGGTTCTCTGTCTCTCTCTGAGATCTCTCTCCTGTTCTCTGTCTCCTTCCTCTTCTCCCTGCCCCTCCCTCCCCACATCCTGAGTTGTCTTTGGGGAACCGGAAATTCAGGGGATCAGAGAGATACTGGGAGGCTCAGCTGCAGGCGCCTAGCTCGGAGATAATGCGCAGTGGGGGCGGGTGGGGGTGGGGGCACTTCAGGATCCACAGACAGAGGCAGATGGGGAATCACATCACTTCTGTGGGCCTCCTTTCTACCCTCTGTGAAATGGGTCTGATGATTCCACTGAAATTGCAGCCTGGCTGGGGTGAGGGGTAAGGCACCAGTGGGCTGAGAAGAAGGGAAGGGAGTCCTGCTTCCAGAAAGTGCCCCAGTAAGAGCCTGGAGTAATTCACTGCTTTAACCTGGCTGGGCACTGTTATCAGCTTTTAGAGCCTGTAACTCCTTCCTCCCACTGGCCTCCAATGGGAAACTGAGGCACAAAGAATGCTGCTAGCTTCCAAGGATCTGACTGGACCAGTCCTGGCCAAACAGATCTTATATCCCAGGAGACAAAGCCATTTTCTTCTCAATTCTGATAATGGTGATGAGGAGTCATTTTGGGGTACTTTCTCCCCAAGAGGGATGTGGGGCTTGGGGGTCCCACAAGGGCATCTTGTCCCAATAAGCCAGGGCTGTGGAAGTCAGCAAATGTCCACTGTCCCACCACAGTATCCCCTGTCTTCTCCCCACCTTGGGGTTCACTTCCTGCTCTGCCTCTGCTTTGCTTGGAACCCCTTCCCGGCTGAGTGGGGGCCCCAAGGGAGGCTGGCCCATCAGGTCCTCTTCTTTCAAATCATTCTCAGGCCTAAGTCAGGGATTCAGCTGACACTAGATGTGCTTGAGGTAAAGTTGAGGTTTTGAGAAACTTCAACTGATCTAGCCTTTTTCTAGGGCAGAGCTGTTGTTCTTATCATTTTTTTTTAAATTATCATAAAAGCTAGTGATAACATCTGAATTCATAACAATTGTATGTTTTTGTATTTGGAGGCTGCCAGCAGGACTCCTGGTGTGGCACTGTAGGATCAGCACTGGACTGTAACCCAACATTTGGAAGTCCAAACCCACGAGCTGTTCCTCAGACACTCGGTACAAGGGTTGCTATGAGTCTGAATTGACTCCATCACAACAGAACTTAACAACCCTTCTACTTCCAGCTTGTTCCTGGAGTCAACCATGTGTCTTTCTGCTCCTTCCCAAACATGCCAAGTTTGTTTCTGCCTCAGGGCCTTTGCACTTGCTGTTTCTCTGCCTGCAGGGGAATGCACTTGCCCACCTTCTCCCCTGGCTGGCTCCTTCTGTGATTTGGGTTTCAGTCTAAATTTCCATGGAATCATACCTCCCACCCTGTTACCCAAATTACCTCATCGAATTAGCATTATAGCATTGATCTTTTTGTGCATGTGTGGCTAAATACAATCAGCATACAATGTGCTATTTTAACCAGTTTTAGTGGCATTAAATAGACCCACATTGTTGCACAACCATCACCACTATGAAGAACTAAGGCAGAACTTTTTTGTGTCAACACCCCCAAAAGAAATCCCACACCCATTAAGAAGTCACTTTGTTGCCTTGTTCCCCCCGCCCCAACTTTGTTGCCTTGTTGCCCCCCCCCCCCCCCAAGCCCCTGGTGACCACTAATCTATTTTTTGTCTCTTTGCATTTGCCTATTCTGGACATTTCCTGTAAGTGAAATCATATAGTATTTGGCCCTTTGTATGTGACTTTTTTCACTCAGCATATGCTTTTAAGGTTTCTCCATGTTGTAACTTGTGTCAGAACTTTATTCCTCTTTATGACTGAATAACATACCATTCACCTGCCAATGAACTATGAATTGTTTCCACCTTCTAGAGACTGTGAACAGTAATGTCGGTCTTTTAATGAATCTGGTGTTTGTTGTCTGTCTCCATTTACTCTGTGAGAACCTGCTCATCTGTCACCCCAGGGTTTCCAGAAGCTCTGCAAGTATTTGTTGAAGGAATGACTTCGTTAACAAGAGTTCAGCTGTTTAAAGCACCAGAGTCTCTGAGCCCAACGTCCGTCCTTCCAGTCCTAATGTCTGGCCAGGCCCAACTCACTGTCTCAAGGAAAGATGGCAAAAACCATCCACAGTGGGTTTTGTTGTTCTTATTTTAAAAGAAGATTTTATTGTGTTTTTGGTAAACGTTTACATTAGCAGCAAGTTAGTTCCCATGTGATAATATCTATGCAAAGTGTTCAGTGTCATTAGTTAATTTCACCCTTCTCTTGAGTTGTGTCCCTATCTTCTCATCTTTGCTTTGGGGTAACTGTTGAACTTTAGGTCTCATAGGGTTTTTTAAATGGAGCGCCATACTCACAGATCATGTCCTTTATTTTATGTGCCACACTGTTATTTTGCTAAAAGCTGACCTTGGAGAATCACTTCAGTTCCAGGATTACAGAGTGTGTCAGGGAGTCCTCTAGTTTCAATTGGTCCAGTATGCCTGGGCTTTTTAAGAAATTGAGTTCTATTCCATGATTTGCTCCCATCTTATCAGCGTCCATCTATGCTGCTCTGATCAGAACTGTCAGTCCCGGTAGCTGAGAACCACCTAGCTCTTCTGGTCTCAGGGTAGGTGAGGCCGTGGCTTGTGGAGGCTATTAACTCTGTAAGGCTAGTTTCTTCTCCAAGACTTTGGCTTCCTTTTACTTTGCTCCACACCAAGTAGTCCCCAGTAGTTGTCTTCGATAGCTGCTCACAACCTTTTAAGGCCCCAGACACGTCTCACCTCACTGGTATGCAGACTGTGCCAGTTGACTGAACTGTCCCAGGAGACTAAGGTCCTAAGTGTTTGCCTTTGAAGCTCAGCTTCTGTACCATTTAGAATTATATTTGACTGTAACAGTCATGGAGCTAGACAAAATAACAATCTAATTCTCTTGTGTGTTAAAAAAACAAAACAAAAGCCTGGAAAGAAATGACAGGCCTTTGTGCAACTTAAAAAAGGGATCTTTTTCTCAAGAGACTATATTTTTATCTGTTGGAAAATTGTTGTAATATGTTGATTTGGTAAATATGACATTCTACTATCATATTCCAGAAAGTGTGGGTGGATAAATCTGTAGCATCTACCCTGTGAATGGGTCACCTTTACTTTGGTGCCCTTGTGAGTCCAGGAGTGGGAGGCATGTCAGACACCCAGCCTCTTCTGCACTTCCGCCTCACCCTCCTTAGAGCTGAGCGCCATCCTCAGAATCACAAGGCGGCTACAGTCACTCACTGCTTGTTCTGGTAGGAAGAAGCAAAGTGAGCAGCCCTTCCAACCACCTTAAAAGCCCCATCAGAGAGATTGTATGAATCTATATTCAGGTAGTCTCTGCTCAGTGTATTACTCAGGTATTACCTGGACCCTCCTAACTGCATGGGGAGCTAAGAAGCATCTCTCACCCAAGCATATTGCAACTTTGAAGAAAATTCTGTAATATGAGGGCACAAGAGTAGGCTCTCCACTGTGGCCAGCACTAAGAACACAAGACATTCCCATGTAGAAATTCCAGTTCCGGTTCCTCCAGTGAGTCATCAGGCAACACTGGCCTCATTTTCACATGGTAGCAACTGGTCAGAGCTGAGTCGTTCCGGCCCTGTTTTATTTTATTTTCACATTAAAATAGACAGCACATTCACATGATTCAAAATTCCTAAGGTACTAAAGTGTTTACAGTGAAAAATCTCATTCCCATTCCCCAGCCCCGTTCCCCAGCCCCAAATTCCTCGGCCTTGCTAACAGGCAACATATCCCCCGTAAACACACACATACAAACAATATATGTGCATGTTCTCCATGCCTCCTTTACTACATAAATGACACAATTCTATACATTGTTTGCATCTGGCATTTTGATGTTAACATTATATCGTGGAGATAGTTTCATAGCAATCTCTTGATCATGTTTTTTTTAACTGCATAGTATTCGATTATAGGGAATAATAGTTATTCTACTAACCAGGTCTGTTTGCTGTTGTTGTTAGGTGTTGTTGAGCCGGCTCTGACTCATTGCAATACTACATACAACAGAACAAAACACTGCCTGGTCCTGTGCCATTGTCACAATTGTTGTCACACTGGAGCCCATTGCTGCTGCCACTGTGCCAATCCACCTCTTTTTCACTGACCCTCCACTTTACTAAACTCAATGTCCTTCTCCAGGGACCTGTCCCCCATGATAACATGTCTGAAGTATGAGAAAAGTCTCACCCTACTGACATCTAAGAAGCACTCTGGCTGTACTTCTTCCAACATGGTTGGACCTGTTAGTTCTGGCACCTTCAATATTCTTTCCCAACACCATAACTCAAAGGTATCAGTTCTTCTACAGTCTTCCTTATTCATTCTCCAACTTTCACACGCATATGAGGCTATTAAAAATACCATGGCTTGTGTCAGGTGCATCTTAGATCTCAAACTGACATCTTTGCTCTTGAACACTTAAAAGAGGTCTTGTACAGCAGATTTGCCTAATGCAATACCTCATTTGATTTCTTGGCAGCTGTTTGAATGAGTGTTGATTGTGGATCCAAGCAAAATAAAATCTTTGACAACTTCACTCTTTTCTCCATTTATCATGATGTTATGTTTTGGTCCAGCAGTGAGGATTTTTGTGTTCTTTACATTGAGGTGCAACCCATACTGAAGGCTGTGGTCTTTGATCTTCATCAGTAAGTATTTTAAGTCCTCTTCGATTTCAGTAAGCAAGGTTGTATCATCTTCATATGTGCTTTTGTTATTAAGTGCTGTTGAGTTGATTCCAACTCATAGCAACTCTGTATAGGGTTTCCGAGAAGCGGTTAGTGAGTTTGATCCACGGACCTTTCAGTTCAAATGACTTTGCAGTCCATTGTTTATTGTGTAGTACCACACCAGGATCATCTGCATATAGTAGGTTGTTAATGAATCTTTCTCCAATTTGAATGCCATGTTCTTCATACAATCCAGTTTCTCAGATTATGTGCTCAGCATACAGATTGAATAAGTATGATGAAAGAATACAACCCTGGTGCACACTTTTCCTGCTTTTAAATCCTTTAGTGTTCCCCTTGTTCTGTTTGAATGACTGCCTTGTGGTCTATGTACAAGTTACTTATGAGCACAATTAAATGTTCTAGAACACCAGTTCTTCACAATGTTATCCATAGTTTGTCATGATCCACACAGTCGAAAACCTTTGCATAATTAATAAAGAACAAGTAAACATCTTTCTGGAATTCTCTGTTTTCAATCAAGACCCGTCTGACATTAGCAATGATATATCTCCCTAGCTCCATGGCCTCTTCTGAATCTGACTTGAATTTCTGGAAGATTTCTGTCAATGTACTATTACAGCTGTCTTTGAATTAACTTCAGCAAAATTTTACTTGCATATGATATGAATGATATTGTTTAATAATCTCTGCATTCACCTTTCTTTGAAATGGACACAGATATGTATCTCTTCCAATCAGCTGGCCAGGTAGTTGTCTTCCAAATTCCTTGGCATAGATGAGTGAGTGCCTCCAGTGCTGCATCAGTTTGTTGAAAGATTTCATTCATATTCTGTCAATTGCTAGAGTCTTGTGTTTTGCTGATGTCTTCAGTGCA
>NW_006408958.1:635573-683931 GCF_000296735.1 Chrysochloris asiatica
ATTTCTGATATTCCATTATTAATCATTTGGACCTCTTTCTGTAGGTTTTGAATTGTTTCCAATGCTGTATCTATCTTATTTGATTGTTCCTGTAGCGCTTTTCTGACTTCTCCCTTATGTTTCTCGACTTCACTGTATATAGTGTTTTGATACATTTTATAATCATTTTTCTGAATTCCTTCTCCGGCATTTCCAAAGCCTGCCCTCCTTCCAGTATGGAGTGCAGATCTACCTCCAGCTCATTTGTCTCAGTTACTTTATCTTGTTTCTGGACATGTGCTGATATGGTCATCTGTTTCTGTTTTTGGGGCATATTCAGCAGTTATCTGTGGCCTTAATACTTATATGGTTGTGTATTTTGGTATTTTTTATGCTTTCTGATTGTCTTCAGGTAGATGTGATTAGGAGATGGGCTTTCCTTTTCACGTTTCTTTCTGAGAAATTTCCAGATGCCACTGTTGTCCGTTGTGACAGAACTCAGGATTTAATTTTCAGCCTATTTCCTTTTCAGTCTGCCTGTCCCACTCCACAATCCCCATTCAGGCCTTTTTTCTAGTTATAAACAGTTTGGGGCTGGCTGTGGCCCTTTGGTTTTCAGTGGAAATGGTCTCTAAATTTTGAGGAGATCTGTGCGCATGCATAGCAGAACCCTCTGAGGTGGGGGCCGGGTGTCCACTCACTCAGGCACCCCTCTAGTCACCAGAATGGAGGTGTGCAGACAGCGAGAGACCAATGAACAGATACCCCCTCCAAAAAAAGTTCACACCTTTATCTCTGTGGGTCAGTCAGGCTTCCGTGGCTGCTCTGATCCTTCCCCTGCTTGGTCTCACCCAAGATGGGGGCTCTGGGAGCAGCTGAGCATTTTGAATTAGAAAGCAATAGATTTCTTGCTTCTGCTACAAATTCCTGTAGCTGCAAGCCTTCCAACCTCCTAAATATTCCTTTATATGTGGTTCAGAGTTCTGGCACCATCCTCTGAACCTGCTTGGTTCAGTATTCTGTGTTGTTATTGATGGAGCTCGTCCCTGCACCTCCATCCTCTGTGCCATCTTGTTTGTTCTCCTCTCTTTGTTCTTGATCATATACTACTTCTTAAAATGGTTGAACATTTATTTTTTATATAGTGACTTTGTGTATACCTTCCATCTTCTTTTGATACTTTCTGCATCATTCAATACTTTGTCCGTAGAATCCTTAGATATTTGAAAATTGAGAAACATTTTTGAATATTTTTCTTTAGTTCTTTCGGCTTGAGAAATGCTGAGTGTGTTCTTCCCATTTTGTTTTCTAACTCCAGGTCTTAACACATTTCACTATAATACTTTACTTTGTCTTCTCCAGCAGACTTCTGAAAAATATTTTTCAGCTCTTTGATGTCCTTTTTTCTTCTATTCATTTTAGTATGTCTATGGTTGACAGCAAATTTCAGAGTCTCTTTTGATACCCATTTTGGTGTTTTCCTTCTTTCCTATCATTTTAATGATCCTTTGCTTTCTTCCTGTATGAAGTTCTTGATGTCATCCCATAGCTCTTCTGGTCTTCAGCAAATCTGTTCCTGAGATGGTCTCTAAATTCAAGGTCATATTTTGGCTCTCATCAAGTTGTTTGAATTTTTTTCATCTTTAACCTGAATTTGCATATGAGTAATTGGTGGTCTGTTCCACAGTCAGCCCATGGCCTTGTTTTGGCTGATGATAACGAAGTTTTCCACTGTATCTTCCCACAGATGCAGTCATGAAAGTTGGGCAGTGAAAAAGGAAGACTGTAGAAGAATTGATGCCTTTGAGTTATGGTGTTGGAAGAGAATATTGAAAGTGCCATGGGCTACCAAAAGAACCAACAGATCTGTGTTGGAAGAAGTGCAACCAGAGTGCTCCTTGGAGGCCAGGATGGCCAGACTTCATCTCTTATACTTCAGACATATTATCAGGAGGGACCAGTCGCTGGAGAAGGATATCATGTTTGGTAAGGTGGAGGGTCAGAAAAAAGAGGAAGACCCCTAGTGAGATGGATTAACAAAGTGGAAGCATTGATGAGCTCAAGTGTGGCAACAATTGTGAGTTTGGCCCAGGATCAGGCACTGTTTTGTTCTGTTGTGCATAGGGTTGCTATGAGTTGGTACCAACTCAATGGCATCTAACAACAACAATATTCCATCTGGTGATGATCATGTGTTTTAAAACACATTTTATGTTGTATATGCAATGAATAATACCGAATTCTATCATGGGATCTCCAGCATCATTTCCATCACCAAGGGTATTGTTTTCCAACTACTAATCCTTTCTTTTTGATTTGAAACCTTTGAATTGCAATCACCAGTAATTATCAGTACATCTTGATTGCATGCTTGAGCAATTTCAGTTGAGGAAGTTGGTAGAATTCTTCAATTGCATCATCACTGGTTTTAGTGGTTGGTGCATAAATGTGAATTATAGTGGTGTTATCTAGTCTTCCTTGCCTTGTAGGTATATGGATATTATCATATCACAGACAGCATTGTACTTCAAGATGATGGTGGTAGTGTGCCGTGGAGTCGGCTCTGACTCATAGTGACTCTGTATGGGGTCTCTGAGGCTGTAAATCTTTATGGGAGCAGAAAGCCTCATCTTTGTCCTGAGGAACACCTGGTAGTTTTGAACTGCTGACCTTGAAGTTAGCAGCCCAACTCATAACCACTACACTACCAGAGCTCCTTATACATCAAGAAAGATCTTGATATGTTCTTTCTGATGATGAATGTGATGCCATTCCTCTTCAAATTTGTCATTCCCAGCAAAGTAAACCATGTGGTTGTCAGATTCAAAATGGCCAATACCTGACCATTTTAGCTAACTAATACAAAAGACATTAATTTTTATGCATTCTATTTCATTTTGGCAACTTCCAATTTTCCTAGATTCATTCTCTGTACATTCACTGTCCTAATGATTAATGGATGTTTGCAGCTGTTTCCCCGCATTTTGAGTTGTGCCCCATTAGCAAATGAAGGTCCTGAAAACTTTACTCCATTTGCGTCATCAAGGTTAACTCTACTTAAAGGAGTGCCTTCCAGCTGTCAGATATAGTTCCAGCACTATATCTGACAATATTCTACTTAAAGGTCAACTCTATTTAAAGGTGTGCCTTCCACCTGCAGGGGTTCATGCTCCAGCTCAATCTGACAATACTCTGCCGCTATATTCATCATGTTTTTGTCTTCCAGCATTATAGTGGTGGTGGTTATGTGTTGGGAGATTCTGTTGCTATTTATAAGGTATTCAGTGGCTAAACATTCAGAAGTTGTCTGCCTTTTTTTCTTCCTGGTCTGTCTTAGTCTGGAAGCTCTGCTGAAACTTGTCCACCATGGGAGACCTTGCAAGTGTCTAAAATACCGATGCCATCGCTTTCAGCATCACAGCAATATGCCAGCCACCACAGTACGACACACAGACAGACATGTGGGGGCTCTCTGGTAGTTTCCAATCCTTTGTTGTTGTTAAGTGCTGTCAAGTTGGTTCCGACTCATAGCGACCCTATATAAAGCTAGTGAACTTGAACCACCAACCCTGTGTTTCAAACCGACCTTGCAGTCCAGCGCATTAACCCAAAGCGCCACACCAGGATTCCTCCAATCTTTTAGTTTAACCACAAAAGAACCTGCAGAGACATAAGTCATTTAGTATATGTGGGAGGACATCCATGTAACACGTCCTGAGAAGTGGAGGCGTACAGTCAAAGTGTACATGCGTGTGTTTGGTAAATTTCCCTTAGGCGGAGGCTACCAGTTGACACTCCCACAAGCAATGTTTGAGGGTGTCTGTTTCCCCACATCCTTGCCAACCCAGGGTGCTATCAAACTCTGTAAACTTTGCCTAACTGTCAAGTGAAAATTGTCACCGTCTTGTAATTTGAGTTTGCCTTTCTCTTATTCTGAGTGAAGCTGACATCTTTGGATATGTTGAAGAGTCATTGTATTTTATTTTCCATATAGTCATCTGCATTCATCTCTTTAGGGCTGATGCAACAAAGTGTCACAAAATGAGTGGCTTAAAACAACAGGAATGTATTGTCTCACTGTTCTGGAAGCTAGAAATGTGAAGTCAAAATTCAGCGGGACAAGGCTGTCACTGAAGGCTCCAGGAGAAGACCCTTACTTGCCTGTTCCTAATTTCTTGTGGTTTCTCACAGTCCTTGGGGGTTCCTTGGCTTACAGTTATGTTGCTCCACGTGGATGTTTTCACTGTTTTACAGGGACGCCATTCTCCTCTTTTATAAAGACCCCATTCATATTGGGCTAGGACCCACCCTACGTCAGTATGTCACCTTAACTGATGATATCTTCAAAGACCCTGTTTCTAAACAAGGTCACATTCTCAGGTCCTGGTAGTGAGAACTTCAAAATATCTTTTTTTGGGAGTACACAACTCAATCCGGAACCATGTTCACTGCCATGTTTTTTTGTTTATTAGTCTTTTTCGTACTTATTTCTAGGAATACTTTATATACTAGGAAAATTATAGAATTTATATAAATTTATTCTCCCAGTTTGTCATTTATTGTTTTAAAATGAGTGGTTTCTGGAAGTATAACACATACACAGCAAGACGTTCAGCTCAGTGGATCTCCCCTTGTGGTTTAATCGTCTTTATGCTTCTTGATGATTTTGCCATGAGAAGTGGACTCTTTACTTAGTTAAGTTTATCAATTTTTTTTTTTTTCATTTCTAGGTTTTGTGTTGTGTTTAGGCCTTTCCCACTCACAGATTAAAAAGATGTTTTTGACATGGTTGATTTTTAGTATTTATTTTTGCTTCCTATTATTTATTCTTTTTTTGCTTTTGCTTATTTTTATGTTAGATAATGTGGTGTTGTCCATTTATATTTCTAAGCTATTTAATTTTTAAAAACTTTTTATTGTGACTTGAGCAAAGGTTCACAGGCAAGACCGTCAGCTTTGCATTTAACAAATTCTACGCTTTTTTTCATTTCAGTGATTACAATCTCTTCCCTGCAGCAAGTTATCCTGCTTTCTCCCTGTGGCTTCCCTTTTACGTCTTATATTTCATAAATGAACAAAGCGAAAATACTTGATGTCCACATACAAAACAAAAAATTTATATTCATTTTAATGTTCAAAGGGCACATTTTACAAGCCAGCCTCCTGCCCACAGACACACAGCCTTTCTCAGTCCATGGACCTAGAGTCCGCAGCTGCTCTCTCTCTCCATGCCGCTGTCTCTGCCACCGGTTCTATTGTTGGCACTTTACTAGGTAGGATCTCATGGTCTACTCATGCTCTTCCTTCTTGATGGTCTTGGAATCTTCCATTCCTGAAATGAAAGATTAACCACTCCCCCCTTTTAGTGACACATCTTCTTATCCTTTACTTTTAAACTTTAATGTAATTCGTGTTGGTGTAAGGTGAGAGGTATGGATCAGTGTTATTTATTTCCAGATGATTAGTCTTTGTCCCTGAACCTCTGGTGTGGCACTGTAGAATAAGCACTGGACTACTAACTGAAGGTTGGTAGTTCAAACCCATCAGCTGCTCTTTTGTTGTTGAGTGCCGTCAAGTTGGTTCCAACCCATAGCAATCCTGTATAGGGTTTCCGAGGAGTGGCTGCCGACTTTGCAGTTAAAACCTACTTTGCAGTCCAGCACATTAACCCACCATACCAGGACTCTAGCTGCTCCTTAGAAGCCCTATCAATTGGAACCAACTCAACAGCACTTAACAAGAATAACAACAGACTTTGTCCCAAAGCCACTTATTGATTGAATAATGCGTTTTTTCCCTACTGACCTGGATCCAACCCTAAATTCCGCTGGTCTGTCATGGACATTGTGGTCTGTTCTGCTGGTGTCTATTTCTGGGCTGTTTCAGCTGGTGATACTGGATCTGGAGAAGTCTTGAACACTTTTTCGCTGTGTGTTTGATACATGAGCTGTAATAGTTAGCAGCTTGGTCCCTCAAGCCCTTAGTTAGAATATTAACTCCAGTAGCTTTGTGCTCATGAGCAAGTGGCTTAGTTTCTTTTCCCAGTATCTGTTTGCTCACTTTAGAGTAGGGATAATAATAATATGATACCTACCTTGTAGTGTGGTGCTGTAGAATCAGCACTTGACTGTGAACCACAAGGTCGGTGTTCAAACCCACCTACCAGCTGCTGCTCCTCAGAAACCCTGTACTGGGTCGCTGTGACTCGGAACCAACTCGACGGCACTTAACAACAACATAGGGAGGTTGGGAGGAGTCAATAATCTAAATATTATGTAAAGTGCTTGGAACAGTGTCTGGCAAATAATGCTCACTAAATAAGCGTGAAATGTTTTATTAGTGAAAGCCATTTCAATGCTCCCTGCAGTCATATGTTGTAGAAAATATTGCTAACCCCATTTTTGGGATGAGGAAACAAAGCTATGAAATGACTTGCTCATTCTGAGCCCCATGTGAACGGGTCTGGCCACCCCAAGCAGACAGATTTTTCGGAGTTCTCACAGGCAGGATGGGGCCTCCTCTTCCTCCCTCTCCCTCAGCCCTGCACGACAGTGGCTAATCCCCTCCCTGAAAGGAAATGTCACATGTGGCCGCACCAGCTGCGGAGCTTCGGAGCTTCGGAGAGTGGGGGGCGGGTGCAGAAGCCCCAGTTTCCCATGTGAGAAGACCTCAGTGACTGAGCAGCCTGGGAGCACTGCAGCTCAGTCCCACCTGCCACCTGACCTACTGAGTGGTTGTTGGGACCCAGTCTCCAAGAAGGTGGAAGTCGGCTCTGGGCAGCCCCAAGGCCCAGATTCGCTTGCTGTGTGACCTGGGGCAAGGCCTTCACCTCTCTGAGTTTCAGCCACCTCCTCTGCAAAAGGGACAGGCAGGCTGCAGCAAGACTCAAAGGAGAGGCGGGGTGTGTGTGTGTGTGTGTGTGTGTGTGTTTGTGTGTAACAGGAAAGTTCCTCTGTGGCTGACTCTCAGTTGAGGCTTCAAACACTATGTTCTGTGTTCTCCCACCCCCAACAGAGCAGCTGGGAATGAAGGCAGAAGGCCCAACTGCCAGTTCAAAGGCCTATGTGCCAGGTGAGAGACAGGCCGAGTGGAAGAGTGGGGCTTCTGCCAACAAGAGAAAACATCAAGGGTCGGAAAGAGGTGGAGGGGAGAGCCTGCTACACAAGGAGCAGGGTGGTGTCCCTTCCCACTGCTCCTCGGGACAGCAGGGTGTGGATAGTGAGCAAGGGAAGGGAAGGGAAGACAGAGGGTCTCCAGGGAATATGAGATATTTAGGAGAAAGGGCGGGCATTTGCTGGGCTTGCTCTTTACCAGAAAACCCAGTCCACAGGGAGAGATGCCAGAGAGATACAGCAAATAGAACTATAGGATGCAACATTTGGGACAACTGAAACACCATTTACTGTTGATCTAAAATTGATTCCTGGGTGATATAAATGCCCTAGGATGATAACTGAAAGGTTGGAGGTTCAAGAACACCCAGAGGCACTTAGAAGAAAGGCCTGGTGATCAGCTATTGAAAACCCTGTGGAGCACAGTTCTACTCTGACACCCACCAAGTGGCCGTGAGTCACAGTGGACTCCAGGATAACCGTTATCTGACATTCAAATTTCACTGGATGTCCTGCACTTTATTTGATAAGCCTGCCCACAGCCACAAAAGGGACAAGGCAGAGAGGTGGTGGCAGGGCGCCCCGGCTCCCTCCAGGAGTGTGGAGTCCAGTGGAAATGGACACAGGAATGGCTGGTATGTTTGCCGATAGGGAGGTGCCCCCTTCTCCTTGCTGAGGGCTGGTGCCAGCCAGGCCTGTGCACGAGGTTGAGGAGCTTCAGTGACAGGCAAAGCCAAGAGGAAACCACAGCGCTCCTGCGCCTCAACTCCAGGAGGTGGGGTGCGGACAGGGGCAGGCAGAGATGGGGGGCACCAAGAGGCCAGCTGGTCCAAACTCTGCTCTCCCCTCACCCTGCTCACAGTTCCAACAGGGAACCACCCTCCTGAGCGCTGTGGGCCTGGGGTCCATGGGTAGCCTGGAGACAAGCAATGGGGAAGCATACCATGCCAGTCTTAAGAAAATACCAGGAAAGAGGTGTCAATGTATCTTTAAAATCACCTGTTTGCACTGGATTTACCCAAACATGGCTCTGCTGTGTGGTCAGAGGTGGTGGGAGTCACAGTGAAGAAAATTATGCTCGATTAGAAAACAAGATGTAGTTTTCCTTCTGCATTGTGTGAACCATAGTGTTTGCTCCTGTGTGGAGTGTGGACCCCCTAGACACCAACCACATGGTCAGAGGTGAAGAGAAGTTTCCGGAGAAAGGCTCCTCATGTCTCTGACCTGAAGTCTCTGGAGATGGGAGGTGAGAGCTGCCAGATGTTGGCAGGAAATGCTGCCCCAGGAAAGGCATGGCTACTCCTTTTCATTTTGCAAACACTCATGTAGTGTTCCTGTGGGCCAACCCTGTTCTAAGTGCTTTATAAATATTAGCTCAGTTTATCCTCATCACAGCACTTGGAGGTAGGACAGTCGTAAGCCCCATTTGGCCAACAGGACACTTGAGTTGCAGAGAGGTGAACTGTCTAGCTGACCCCAGGTTGACCCTCCAGGGAGGTGGGGGCTGAATGGGCCTTCCTGCCATGGTGGTGACCAGCATGCCAAAGGAAGGACGGCCTTTTCCTGACATCCCTCATGTTAATGTCAGCTGTTTCCCTGGCAGGTGCTCAGCTTGGGTTTCTGCTCAGTAGATAGGGTATGTAGTTAGACCTTCTCCGAGGCAGGCTGGGCTCTGGGGACAAACATGGACACAGGACATCATTTCTGCTCCTGTGGAGAACTTGGTCCAGAGGGAGAAACAGACACATTCACAGCTCAGCGTGACCCCTGCTGTAGGAGTTTGTGGGGTGTTTATTGGGGGCCAGTTGTAAACATACTGACCAGCATATCTAATCATTGCAGTGGTCCCATAAGATCATATTGGCCCATGTTTACATGAGTAAACGGATCTCAGAGAATTCAGTGACTTATCCAAGGTCACAGTGAACAAGAGGCCAATCTGACTCACACTTGGGTCCCCTAGGAGGCCCTGGTGTCTGATCCCATTGCAGAGCGCTTCCTCGATGAGGTGAAACTCCCCGTTTTATAGAAGATGGCGTGGGTGCCGTGAAGAAAATGGGGGAGAACATTCCAAGCAAAGACCTGGAGTGTGGTCAGCCTGGCTTGTTCCGGGAGCTGCAGGTAGCTCTGTGGGGCTGCAGTTGGCATGACCTAATTGAGGGTTCACCTGGCTGAGCAGAGCTGGTGCCCATCCCAGCTCACCATTCCCAGAGGCTCTGGCTGGGCAGGCTGAGGCAGGGTTGGGGGACTGTGGTGCTGGACCCAGATGTGGGGGGTGGCCAGCGGGCTGGTGGTGAGTGTGTAAGGTCCCTGTGCAGACTACCTGGGCCTGCTGCTGTGTTCTGTGATCTTGAGCAAGTCTTATCCCCTCACTGAACATCAATAGACTTATCTGTCAAGTAGAGGCACTAGTACCCCATGGACTTTCCCGAGGATTAAAAGTGTTAATAAATGCACAGGATTTAAAGCAGACCTTGGTCCTGTGTAAACACTCTAGAACGAGCCTCGTTAGAAGTACCAGTCCTTAGTGTGGGGACTGTTTGCCCAGCAGGCTTAATGCTTTCACCCCCAGCCACCTCACCACCAGGCCTGAGGTCTGTTCACCAGCCCTGCTACTAAGCCCCTGCTACTCAGTAGGCCTGAGCCCGGTGGGGGATGTCACCGGTGTGGGGGAGGGGTGAGAACAAAGAGCAGTGATGACTACAGGAACCCAAAATGCTCGAAGTCTCCTCCCTGAGGGCCCTGGGCTCTTTCACACTGGTTCTGGTGGGCGACTCATGCAGGGATAGGTACAGAAGGCGCCACAGTCCTGCTCAGGAAGCTTGTAGCACAGTGGGGGTGTGGGGTTGGGGGGCTGTGGCCTTGTGGCCTGGATGAAAGTCTCAGCACTGCTACTTTTTAACTGTGTGACCTCAGGTAAGTAACCTCCCTCCCCGTGCCTGCCTCATTTTCCTCATCTGTAACGTTGTTGTTGTTAAGTGCTGTGGAGTCAGTTCTGACTCATAGCGACCCTTTGTAGAGTTTCCAAGGGGTGGCTGGTGGGTTTGAACTGCTGACTTTGTGATTAGCAGTAGAGAGCTGATCCTCCAGTCCCACACCAGGACTCCATAGCACGGGCAACTTACATCCATCTCCCAGGCTAAACCCTTCCTAGTGTGGAGTTTGAGTTCCCACACTAGGATCTGTGACCCCCCTCCCCTTGCTGAAAAAGTACAATGCACCCCTCTTTAGTTGGAGGTGGAGACAGGAGAGGACAAGGAAGAGGCACACTTACAAAACATCTGATCTGAGTCTTCATTTTACTGAGACCTCTCACAAACCTGTTTCCCAGATTAAAAAACCAGCTTCAAGCAGATGCCCACAGCACCCAGGGCTACTCCAGGGCAGGCTGGGCTGCAGACCCTCTCCACTGTCCACATAGCTTCATCCACCCAGTACAAGGGCAGACATGCAAATGTGTGTTTTCATTAAAAGAAAGAGAAGAAGAAAGGGGAGAGGCGGAAGTGCTTTGTTGCAGGAAGGTTTTGGGAGCTCGAACTCCATTTTGCTTCTTGACGTAAATTCAGCCTCCATTTGAGTTCTTCCTGATCATTAACCAGCAGTGTGGAAAACAGTTCCCTTAAGTAGAGCACGTTTTCAGGTAATGACAATTCCCCTGGTTAGCCCAAAGGAGCCCTAGTGACAATGTGGGTTAAACACTGGGCTGCTAACCACAAGCTTGTCAGTTCAAACCAACCAGTCACTTCAAGGAAGAACCATAAGGGGCTGTCTGCTTCCATAAAGGTTTGTAGTTCTTGGAAACCTTATAAAGGATTGATATGAGTCAGATTATATATATATATATGTCAGTAAAGAGCTCTGGTAGTGTAGTACTTACTAGTAGGGCTGCTAACCTCAAGGTCAGCAGTTCGAAACTACCAGCTGTTCTGCAGGAGAAAGATGAGGCTTTCTGCTCCCATAAAGATTTAGTGTTGTAAATTGTTAAGTGTCATTGAATCTGTTCAGACCCATAGCACCCCGTATATAGGGTTTCCGAGGAGTGGCTGGTGAGCTTGAACCGCTGACCTTATGGTTCAAACCGACTTTGCAGTCCAGTGCATTAACGCACTGTGCCACACCAGGATTCCATAAAGATTTACAGCCTCAGAAACCCTATGCAGGTCGCTATGCATCGGAACCCACTCCACAGCACACCACCACCATGGGTCAGAACCTGCTTGAAGGTGGTTCCTGGGAATGCAGCCCAGGGCTAAGCAGTCTACCTCAGGGAACTTAGTGAAGGGACCTTAAGGATTGAGAGACCCTAAGGATTGAGAATCACATGGGCAGGTGGTTGAAGGACCCCAGGACCAATCCTGTAAACCTTTTAAATCTGCAATTGCTTACACCTTCCATTGGAGGCCCTCCCTACTGATTCTGTGATGATTTTCCTTTGCCTGTAATTAGCCCCATGGTGTGAATTCTTTGGGCATCATTACAGCATCATGTTGATGGCCTCCCTTATCTGAATGGTTTGTCTTGCCCTTTTAGGGTGGTTATGTGGTGGTTATATGCCATGGAGGTGGTTCTGACTCATAGCAACCTTGTACAGGGTTTCCGAGACTGTAAATCTTTATGGGAACAGAAAGCATCATCTTTCTTCTGTGGAGCAACTGGTAGTTTCAAACTGCTGACCTTGTGGTTCGCAGCCCGATTCGTAACCACTACACTACCAGAGCTTCTTCTCTTTTCCCTCCTGGTACAGCACTGTAGGGTAAGCGCTGGACTGCTAATCACAAGGTTGGTGACTCAAACCCACCAGCAACTCCTTAGCAATCCTACACATGGAGGTGATGAATCGGAACTGACTTCGCAACAGCGGCATTGCTCCCGCAGCTAAGTTCCATCATTCATTGCAATGACCACATAGAAGTCAGACACCACACTCACAGTTATGGGTTTATTAGGGAAGTTAACAGGTTACCTAATTCAGGGGCACAGTTCTTCCAGTCAGGACAGCTTCTCTCTCTGGCCTGGCCTCTACCCTGCTCTTTTAGGATTGCTGATTAACGTTCACAGGGCACACCATTCCATCATGTGACTCTAGTTCTGTGGGCCAGCAGATTTAGGTCCCCAGTTAATTGCTTTAAGGCACTCCTCTCCTGCTCAAAGTCACTCAGCTTTCTTGCTCCATGGGCTGGACAATGTGTTTATGGTATCTATGCTTTTGTATAAAATGGATTTTAAGGGTAGCAGGCCCAATTTAGCAAATCTTCATCATTTAAAGCTGTTCCTCTGGTGAAATACTTCTGTCTCCTGGGTCTACAAGATACAATGTGCTGGGATCCACCCCTGACGCTTCTTCCCGGAAAGTAGTGAGATTTCCCGGAATCCGCCGCCCCCCCCCCCATGGCTTATCTTATACCCAGCAAGGATGGCTAAATTGACCAATCACAATGAACCCTGTTAACAATCACTCACAACTGAACCCTATAGCCCACCAGCACCTCCCCCACTAATCGGGCTGCTAACCTCAGGGTCAGCATTTCAAAACTACCAGCTGTTTCATGGGAGAAAGATGAGGTTTTCTACTCCCGTAAAGATTTGCAGCACCTGGAACAAGTTATTTAGTGGTATTTATGAAGACAATGGCTAGAAGAGACATTACAATCCTTAGGCCTCAAGCTGGTGGTCTCATTCATCTGGATGATTTGTCTTCATCCTGTCGAAGGATTAATAAGGGGTTCTTATAAAATATGTTTGAATTTGGGGAGTCTTTTTTTCCTGTGGGGTTGATGCCAGTGGTAGCTAGTAATACCACCACTTTCTCCTTCATTTAACCTTAGTGTCACAGGTGAGTGAGTTATTAATGTGCTTTACTGGGCTCCTGAATCTTCATTTTACATTTCCTGGTGTGACACTGCAGGATAATGTGCTGGACCACAAGGTAGGTTTGAACTGCAAGGTTGGTGGTTCAAACCCACCAACCGCTCCTCGGAAACCTTATACAGGGTGACTATGAGTTGGAATCATTTGGATAGCACTTAACATGTTTATACTGGGAAATATGGAGTCTTGGGACGGTGCTGTAGGATCAGCACTGGACTGCTAACCCACCAACCGCTCCTTGGAATACTTGTACAGGATCACTATGAGTAGCTGGTGTGGTGGTGTAGGATAAACACTGGAAGGTTGCCAGTTCAAGCCCACCAGCCAATCTTCAGAAACCTTAGGCAACACCCACTCTTCGGTACTTAGCAGCAACAACATGATATTTTCATTGGAATTGAATTGGAGGATGCTCATTTTTTGTCTTCCTGTTTTTCCGTCTCTTACTGTCTTTCGACTCATTTTCCTTCATAGACATCCAGCCCCTTCTGTCTACCTGCTCCAGCAGAATGTGAATGAGTGAAATAGTTTGTTTTCCATTGTCAACAACATGTGTATGACCCCGCTTATATACACCTTGTTGTTGTTGTTGTTACGTGCCGTGGAGTCGATTCCGACTCATAGAGACCTACCTGTGTTTATCCTCCTACAGAAATACCTGAATAGTGGTCACCAAACTTAACGGTGGTGATTTCAAGGCAGTGGGAATCTAGGTGATTTTTACTTTATTTTTTACACTTTTACAAGGGTTAGCAAAAAAGCATTGCTATTAGGGTTCTGGTTCACAAATGCACGGGTTTATTCTACTTTTTAAATCATGTTTAATCAGTGGATGGCTGTAGGTATCTCTCATTTGACTTAGGGTGCCTTCAAATAGAGTCCACTTAAAACAGTGGCTTCTGAGTGGACCTGCTGGGCCAGTTAAATTCAAGGCTGACAGGTCAGCTCAGCGGTTATGGTGACTGGTTTTTTTTTTGATTCCCAAGGGGTAATCTTGATAGGGGAGTCCTCATAGCGTAGTGGATTCTGAGCTGGAGTTCAAATCTACCAGTCGCTCCATGGGAGAAAGATGAGGCTCTCTGTTTCTGTAAAGATTTACAGCCTCAAAAGCTCTATATAGGGTTGCTATGAGTCAGAACCAACTAAACCACACACAACCATCCAATCTTGATAGGGAGTCCTGGTGTGGCACTATAGAATCAGCACTGAACTGCTAATGGCAAAATCAACAGTTCAAACCCCCCAGCTGCTCCTTGCAAACCTTATACAGGGTTGTTGTGAGTCAGAATCTTGATAGATTTTCTCGAAGGACCCAGGATGATCACAGGAACTTATTAGGAAGAATTTTTAGAAAATGGAGAATTGCATTGGTGAGAAAAAAGCCAGGAAAGTGCACTGAGGAATTTTCTCCCATCAGGACAACATTCCTGCTCTTTGTTCTTCTAGGGGAACAAGGGCCATCCATTGAGAATTTCCCTGGGAAACCTTACCCCATCTACCCTACAGCCCTGCTGTTGCCCCTCCAGACTTCATTTTGTTTCCACAACTCAAAGAAATGTTATTTATTTTTCAATTAAAATAGCTATTTATTCAGCCTCTTGTTATACATACCAAAATCTTTTGTGCATCTATCATTATAATTACCACACCCTCTATAACTGGCATAATTGTACGTCAAATTATATTTCATGTTATTTGATTATATAAAAACATAAAGTGAAAATGATTTGCCAATTCCTTTTAACACTACTAGTAAACAATTCGGTAAGAGGAGGCACAAACTTTTGGTAAATATGACACAGGAATATTAACATTAACTTGTCATAATGTTATTAACTTACAACGACAACAAAATTTTAAAACATCTGATTTACTAAGATACTGGCAATAGCTTCATGTAACAAGACACAGCATATCAAGCCGGTTACTCAACCTGTATATCATAAATTTCAACTTCAATATGAAGTTGTTAAAGAAAACAACAAAACAATAAAAAAAACCTACTTTTGACATGCTAAATTTCTCAGCAGGTATACCATTAAACACAGAAATGAACTTAACAGAGCAGTAATGAGGAGTTACAAAAGCGAAACTTGCAGCCTAAACAAAATCCATGGAAAAATAAAATATCACTAGTCACATAACTGGTGAATAGTTAACAGTATAAAGCATGCATTTTAGAAATTTTTAACTACCAAGTTCAAAAAGTATCCATGTCTATTTGAAATGATTACTCTCCAAGGTCAAAGTGTAGTCAAAACGAATTCAAATGACATAGCACATTCTAATGCTAAAAAATATTCAGCTTTATTAAAACGGAGGTAAACTTCAGAGCTTTGGGGGTTTTCTCATGCTGCAGAGGGCTGTTTCTCGGATTCCCTCAAAGCAGCACCAACAGAGTCCCAGAATGCCACTAAACTCAGTAAAGAGCTATAGACTGCTTATGCCCAGCTCTGGACCTCCCAAGGAAGTGCTTGTGTCTAGCTCGGCTGTTACACTAGCTAAAGAGATAGCAAATCACCCTCCCGCTCCCTAACAGCTCCTTACCCTGGTAAAGAAAAGGATAGGGGGATGGGAATAAAATACATTTGTCTACAGAGCAAAGAGTTTGATCACGGTCATCATGGTGTGCCATGGAATCGGTTCCGACTCAGTAGAGGGTTTCCAAGGCTTTAAATTTTTAATCTATCTGTGTAAATCCCCAGTTCAAATGTTAACTCGAGTCATCTCGATACTTCTGAGCACATCTTTTTTTTGGACTTTGCAATTTTCTTTATTTCGAGATTTGCATAGTTTATAGGTTTCAAGATGACAAGGGTGGACTGTAATAGTTAGGGTTCTGTTTCAACGTGATTAGGCCAGGATTTCTACAAGTTTGACAATTGAAATGTTTTTATTTCCATGGTGTTGAAACCTAATACAGGCATAGTTAAATCTATGATGAATGGCTATGAACAGCCAATCAACTGTCAGGATGTTTCCCTGGGGGTGTGGCCGGCTCCCAAAATAATGGGCATGCGGGAAAGGCTCTCTCTCTCTTCCACTGAGGACCTGGGACTCTACAGTTGTGAGCACATCTTAAAGATGTGTCTGGTTTTAATTTCTGTTGATTTACATATAGATGCTTACAGTAAAAAAATACTCACTCTATCCCAAAGTATCTTAGCCACTGGTACGGCTGCAGTGTACTGTCTCCCAGAACTATGAAGCGTCAGGAAGTATAAAAAAAAATGATGTTCAAGTAGCAGACAACAATCTGGCCCTTTCACACTACAGAAAGTCCAGGAATAATTAGAAAAACAAGAAGATTCATGCATTTCAGTAAATTTGTCATGTTTCTCACAGTTGAAATTTCCTTAGATTGTACTTTCTTTTTAAGGGGATCCTGATTTTTCTTGACATTATGGAGAGTCAGGACTTGAACTAGCAGCTTTCTTTTTCTTTTTTTTGTTTGCTTTTTCTTGTTCTTCGCTGCTCTTCTTCTTTTTGGCTAGTACCTCCTCAGTATATGCGGATTCTAACAAGGACTCAAATGATAAACGATTATCTTCAGGATGATGTGGTTACATGCCGTGGAGTCGATTCTGACTCATAGCGACCCTGCTTAGGGTTTCTGAGGCTGTAAATTTTCACAGGAGCAGAAAGCCTCATCTTTCTCCTGCGAGACGGTTGGTAGTTTTGAACTGCTGACCTTGAGGTTAGCAGCCTGACTCATAACCACTACGTTACCAGGGTTTCTCTATCTTCAGGATACATCTTTCTTTATTTTGGCCACGTCCTTTCAGATCCCTTTCTTTCTCGGCTGTGGCCTTTGACTTATTTTCTTTTTAAAACTACCCTTACTGTCTGACTCAGTTTCTGACATGGAACTTTCTGAAGATTTCTGTGAATGGTTCTTCCTTTTCTATTTCCTTTTTCCTTGTTTTTTATCCTCATCTTCATAATCTGAAGAACTGCTGGAAGAATCAGAGCTTGATGAAGCAGATGATGAATACCTGCCAGAATTCTTCTTTTCTTTTTTCTTTCTCTGTCTTTTTTTTGGATAAACTCTATCTTCCACTTAATAGTTTTTCCAGTTCTTTCTTTCAGTTCTCATTCATTTTCCCCCCATTTTTATAAAAAATGTTTTATTGTGAATGATGTGATAGTTTACATGGGAGAACATTAGGTTTACATTCATCCTATCGTATATTGTTTCATTGCCATGGTTACAATCCCCTCCATACATCATCAACCAACCAAAGGGTATACACTACAAGCCTGCCCCTTGGTAGTTCTCATTCATTTTATCTTCAAATTTAGCCAAAGTGTTCAAGCCCCTCCCCCCCCCCCTTTTTTTTCTTTTCTAGTTGCTTTTCCACTCTTCCCAGGTGAGCCTTGGTTGATTCAGATAATCTTGTATTGTTGGCCCTGGAGACTGGACCCTTTCATCTGACTGTTGTTATTGGATTAATTTAGGCCACCCAGTTGTTCTGCTTCCCCGTGGTGCCGGAGGACTTGACTAGTGCACAGTCAAATGGCAAAAGACCAGGCCCGAGAGGTCAATAAAGCAGACCCACCACTCAAAGAACTTTTTAAAGGAACACAATCTGAACCTCTTGGAGAATGCCCAAACTTCCATTTTGGCGTGGTATAAATAGAATCGTGCAGAATATTTCAGAGAGGAGCTAGAGAAATGGAAACCCTGCTTTCAAAAGGTGATAAACCAAGGTGGAGGATATATTGAGAAACAATAGCCTTACAATTTGATATTTTGTTTAACAGAGTTGTCTGTGACTCCGTAGCAGTACTTTTTGACTTATCCGTGTAGATGCTATTATAATTCTCTACAGCGCATTAAATGTGTATGAATTATTGATACACTCACAGAAGTCAATGGAGTGGAAAGAGGAAAAAGGAGGAAAAAGCAAGAATTCCTGAAACACCCCAAGAGCATGTGCCTCTGGTCTCAGGCTTCTGGAACCAGAATTCAGGGTTTGTGCTCACTGAGGGCCTGCCTAGTTCTTGGGGTCCCAGAATCACCTGCGGAGCTTTGAACAGAGCCCAATGCCTAGGCCTTGATGTAACTGGCTTGAGTGGCACCTCAGCATCTGAGTTATAATGATTATTGTTATTCATAAAGGATTATGAGTTCTTATTTTCACACAGCTTTTGGGAATCAGAGCCTAGGTTTGTTCAAAACAATCAGTTATTGCCACACAGGCAGTTTGTGGTTTATCATTTGATATGGTATCCTTTCATGGTAGTGCCATAAGCAGCTCCCTGGGTCTTGACCATGAACCATTTTCTATGTCATTTGGTTTGACAGACTTCAAAAGGAAAACATTGGTTTAAAACTGTAACTTAAAAAACAAAGTCAAATCACGTCACGCCCTGATTACAACCCTCAAGGACTTCTTCAGTGCATTCAGGGTAGAATGTAGCTCCTACCCTGATCCTCAAGGCTGATCCCATCAGGCCCTGCCGCTCCCATCATCCCGGCACTGCCTCCCCTGGCTCAATTCTATTGCAGCCATTTAGTTGGCTTTCTCCTCCCACCCAACGTTTTATTTTTAACAATTTCAAACATAGAAAAATGGAAAAAATGGTACAATGATTACTCACATAGCTATCACCTAGATTCGATAATGACCATTTGGTCCTATTTGCTTTGTGTATATTTTGCTGAAACATTTGGAAGTTAGTTATAGACATGACACTTAACCCCTAAATACCTCAGCATGAATCGCCTAAAAATAAAGACATCTTCCCCCATAGCTGCAAAGCCATCATCACATCCAAGAAAGGGAACAACAGTTCTCTAATATCCTCTAATGTAAAGACCACAATCAAGTGAATCAAATGATTCTCAAAATATATTTTATAGATCCTATTTTCCAAGGATCCAATCAAGGTTTGTTCATCATAGCTGGTTGTTAAGTCTTTTTTGTCTCTCTGAATCCTTGTTACTCACAGTATCACCTGTTAGAAATGCAACTTCTCAGGGCTCATCCAGCCCAAATGAACCAAAACTGGGTTGAAGCCTTAGACTGGGCTATTGCAGGCCTGCCAGGTGGTTCTTATTCATGCTCGGGGGGAGGAGCCCTGGCAGAGTCACCTTCCACCCTGCCTTGGCCCATGGGCTCTTTCTGAAGAGACCAGGTCAGTCATCCATAGAGCGTAGACTGTGTAAACTTGTGACCTCGGCCACCAGAGTTCTGAGACTCCTCTGAGTCCTAGGGTCTAGAGGGTTCTGTGCCTGGGCAGTGATCCAGGGCCACACAGGCCCACCAGTGAGTCATTAAAAAAAACACCTCACTCCTCTTTCCACATCACTACTCTGGTGCCCGGCATTCTACCTCCAAGCTCATGTAAGGGGCACTGTGGAAAGTTGGGATATCTTTTAAGACTTCCACCAACTTCAAGATATCAGCATATTGGTGGGAAGTCCTTCCAGGATAGCAGGACCAACAGACAGTTGTAAGATCCTCACATCGCAAGGACCCAGGACTCCCTCTGTTTGTTCATACTCCATAAGACCTAGGATTTTTATATCGATCAGTTATGATTTTATGCATGCATTATTAAATACAATTGCCAAATTGTCCTCCAGAAGTGTGGGCACAACTCTGTGAAAAGTAATTTGGAAACATCTAAGACTCATAAAAATGTTCATGACAGTTGATCTAGAAATTCTAATTCTGGCAATTTATCCTAAAGAGATAGTCCAAAGAAAGGCAATAGCATGAACACTTTCATGCAGGATCATTTGAAATAGTGAAAACTTAGAAGTAACATGCCTAATTAATGATTAGAGTATGGTTACAGAAATTATGGACCATCCACTCATCAGGCCATAAAATGATATTGATGAGGCAGCCGCCACAGCCACTTAGAGACTGTTCATGAGAACTATTAAGTGAAAGGAGACCAGGTGCGATGAGGCAGGATATGCACTGGACCGTTAGGTGTAAGATCCGCGGGTCAAACCTATCAGCCCAGACAGCGTCGCTCTGAGAAGGAACTGACTCGATGGCACTTAACAACAAGAACAACATTAAGTGAAAAATAAAACATGGGCAATATGTGTCTTAGGTTTTTTCTGTTGTAAATGAAAGAGACTCACTCCAAATAGTTTAAGGTAAAAGGTCTATCATGAGGGCCCAGAATAGATCATAGAATATAGGACCAGGCAGTGAGGCTTCAGGTGGGTAGGCATTTGGAACCAGAAAATTGACAAGTACCCAGCGTGGGCTCTCTGGGCCCACCTCATGTCTCTCTTCTTTCATCTCTGCTGTTCTCTGTGAACCAGTTTCCTCTCTCTGTCTCTTGTGCCTTATTCTGGCAAAGAAACCTGGCCTCTTTCTTCCTGAACACACATTTCTCCATCTCCTTTGTAGTTAGATGTGCCATGTGACTCATTCTTGTCAATGGAATGTGAGTGGACTGAGAGATTAATAGAGTGAATGAATCTTCTCATCTATCACTTCTGTCTACACCTACCTGCTGAGTCCTGGGGGAACAGAGTCACCAGTTGGGGGCCCTTGAACCACTACACCGAAGAACAATCTTAGGCTGTCTTGTGAATGAGGAACAACATCTGTGGTGTTGAGTTACAGAGATTTGGGGATGTTATAAATTGAATTGTGTCCCCCTAAAAATATGTCTCGTTGGCTAGCCCATGATTCTCAGTATTATGTAACCATCTTACATTTTGTGATCTGATGTAATTATCTATGTGTTATAAATTCTAAGGATCCCTGGTGGTTAAAGCATTCAGTTTTGAACTAATGAACGGTTATTAGTTCAAACCCACAAGCTACTCTTCTCATCTTGGTGTGGCGCTGTAGGATAAGCACTAGACTATAAGGTCGGTTTGAACCACAAGATCAGCGGTTCAAACTCAGCAGATGCTCCTTGGAAACCCTACACCAGGTCACTATGAGTCAGAATCGACTCAACAGCACATAAAGACAGTGCTCCTCTGGAGCTAGATGTGGCAGTCTGCCTCTGTAAAGACTTAGAGCCATGGAAATCCAATAGGGCAGTTCTACTCTGTTCTAGGACTCCTGGTGTGGTGGTGTAGGATCAGCACTGGACTAGGAACCACAGGTTGGCAGTTCAAACCCAGCAACTGCTCCTGAGTTGGAACTGAGGGCACTTAACAACAACTCTGTTCTACAGGAGTACTAGAGTCAGAATCAGCTCAGAGGCAGAGGGGTTAGCTTGGTTTGGGATGTTAATGAGGCATTGATGTTCATGAGGCAGGATATACTCTACAGCATTAGGTTGTATTTTGAGTCAATCTTTTTTGCAATATAACAGAAACTAAACAAAGAAGCTGACAGACAGAGAAAGCCTTCCCCTGAAGCCAGAGTCCCAAATTCAGACTTCTGTGCTCCTGAACTGTGAAGGACAACATTTTTGTTTATTAGAGCCATCCATTTGTGATATTTTGGTCAAAGCAGCACCACAGAGAAAGAACAGGGGGGCTATCTGTGATAGCAGCCCATATTACCTTAATCAGCACACTGATTTTCTCTACTTCTCTAGGCTCATCACCAAACATAGCTGTACCACAATTTCTAAATCCTTATATTTTTAATTTAAGCAGATACCGATATGATTCTTGATCTCAATTCCAAACCTCTAGGACAGAGGCTGTAATTGGGCCAGCTTGGAAGCACTTAGCACAGTTAGTTCCTAAAGCTATCAGCCATGTCTGGTGGGGAGGGTCCTATGACATAAACCTGGTGATAGGACTCTACCTACCAGTGGACAAGTATGGACATTCATTTTTTTTTTTTTTAATTTAAATTTTTAATGTGAATTGAGTGATAGTTCACATGGGGGAACATCAGTTTTACATTCACCATTTCATCACAATGGTTACAATCTCCTCGTGCATTATCATTCAACAGTATTTACTTCTATTCCCTGTTTTTGTTTTTTGTTTTTTGGGGGGGTGGGGGGTGTACTCAAGAACACTCAGGAATATATAATCATTTAAACAACCAAAGGTCACATTCTGGCTACCAGCTCCTGGCCTTTCTCTTTCCATGAGTCTAGAGTCCTATATTTCTCCATGCCTTCATCTCTGCCTCCATTTCTGGTGTCACTGCTTCTCTGGATAGGGTCCTGCATTCCGCTCGTGCACTTCTCCCTGGATGGTCCTAGGGTCCTCTGTTCCTGGACTATAAGATTAAATACTCCCTTATTTTTGTGACACAACTTCTACCTTTACACTTGTGACAGTTGCAATTAGTCATGATAACAATTACTCACTATTGAATCATAAGATTCTTATCCCGCTCTCTTTTTACCAGACCCATCTAGATAAGATGAAAACTATTCAGTAGGGATTCTACCTTTCCCCTCATACTCAGAAACTAAACTCCCTCTTGAAAACTTGTAAGCCAGTCACTTCGTGACTTTATAGCTCCGATGTTAGGTAGCCAGTGTCTAAGTTGCCCGTCCCTATCAACCCTGTATACAGAGGGGACAGGACTGATCTTTAATGTGGAGACTCCTTCCTTCTCAGTTGGTATTTTCAGCTACTTCCTCCATAAGTATAGATCAAGTTCATCAAATTGCAGCAATTTACACTTGTTTCCTTTATTAAAAAAAAATTTTTTTTATCTTCCTGATCATCAAGCCATCGAAGATATGTAAAATGGGTATTATCTACAAGTTTGGGCATTCTTTTGCTTATCCCCTCATTTCATATCAGCTCTAGCCCTCTGTGACTATGTCCTTGTCCATGGGTTCAGGAGTCCCCAGGTCTCACGGCACATCAGACCAAACAGCCCTTCCTCTTCTCTCTTTCATCTCCAAGTCAATGGGAGTCTAAAGAACATGGTCAAACTTGGTCCATATGTTCATTACTGCCTTTCCTCCTCTTCCACTCACCAGACACCCAACATGGTTGCCAGCAAGCTTACATGCCTGCTCATGTGTTCCCTTTCAGTCTTGGAGGGGGTTTGGGACATTCACTTTAAAAAAATGTATTTTGTTTTTGTTGAGAACATATGCAACAGAATATACCACAATTCAACAGTTTCTACAATACAATTCAGTGGCATTGATTTTGTTCTTCGAGTTGTGCAATGATTCTCACTGAACTTTCCTGAGGTGTTCCTCCCCCATTAACATAAACTCATTGCCCCCTAAGGTTTCTGTCTAATGTTTTGAGTTGCTAGTGTCAGTCCGACCCCATATAGATAAATCTTGAAAAAGCACAATGCTCAAACCAGACATTCTTTACAACTAGGCTCAACTATTGTTTGGTGTTAAGAAGACTTCAGGGAAAATTTTTGGATTAAGTTTTAAAGAGGATCTCTGGACAATCGTTCTAGGGGTTAATCCAAACTTCATAGCTCCAGGAAGTCTATTGGCCATAAGAATTTGAAATTCTGTTATATATTTTTCTCTTTTGATCAAGATTCTTCTATCAAATGCCCGGCAGCATCTTGTTCTCCTGGTTTCATGGCAAAGGAAGCAGCTGTTCATAGAGGCAATTAACCATGGTGTCGTGGTGTGCCGTGGCATCGGTTCCGACTCAAACAGACCTTGCACAGGGTTCCCAAGGCTGTAAATCTTTACAGGAGTAGAAAGTCTCATCTTTCGCCCACAAAACAGCTGGTAGTTTTGAACTGCTGACCTTAATGTTCACAGTCTGATTCATAACCACTACACTACCAGAGCTCCTTACACATTCCATAACGTCTTCCTATTTCTGATCCTCTTTCTGTTGCTTTAGATGAATAGAGGTCAATTGGATCTTGTATGGCTGTTTACAAGCCTTTAAAGACCCTGTGTGCTATGCAATGAACTAGGATGGAGAACAGAAACACTGAACATTAGACCAATTAACTGGGATGGCCCCTGAAACCATGACCCTAAACTTCCAAACTAAGGAGCCAAATCTCATGAGGTTTTTGGTTGTACATCAGCAGCCTCAGTAACCTTTTTTTTCCTTTTCATTCCTTGTATATCTACCACCCAACTTTTGCCAATTCAACTTTTGACAGGAGTATAGCTCATTGACAACAATTGCAATAATTGGAAGATGCCTACTGTAATATTCCCCAGTTCTGAAAGTCTATCTGTACATAGGTAAGAGTTGTGGATTGAATTGTGTGCTTCCAAAATGTGACTTGGAATTCTAACCTTTGTACTTGTGGTGTGATCCCATTTGGAAACAGTTTTCTTTGTTATGTTAATGAGGCCACATCAATGTAAGTACCTCTTTAGTGGCTAACTTTTGAGATTTAAAAGAGCAGTTTAGGCACAGACTAGAGATGCCATGTGGAGATGTACAGGAAGAGAAGATGAAAGAGATAAAGCTCTTTCCTCAGAGCTGACACACACGGAGAGAGCTTTCTCCTAGAGCTGGTATGATAGGACAAGCACTGGACTGTTAGCTGCAAGGCCAGTGGTTCAAACCCACCAGTCACTCCTCAGAAGAAAGATGAGGTTTTCTGCTCCCACAAAGATTTAGGGTCGGAACTGACTTGGTGATGAGTTTTTGAGTCCCTAAGTTATGAGAGTGCAGTGGCTCTGTAGGATAAGCATGGGATTGTGAACCACAAGGTCAGTGATTCGAACCTACCTGTTTCTCCATGGGAAAAAGATGAGGCTTTCTGCTCCCGCAAAAATGTAAAGTCTCAGAAACCCTAGACTTACAGAACCAACTCAATGGCAGTTCACAACAATGAAACGATGAGGAAAATAAATTTCTGCTTACTAAAGCCACCTGTTTGTTTTATTTCTGTTAAAGCAGCACTAAGAAATGGAGACAATAAGGAATAAAGGAGAAATTGAAGAAATACACAGGCAGTTATTCTTCCTGTCTCTGAAAAACAAAAAAAGCAAATACTTCATAGAAGTGAAATTTCTTTCCCCCTCTGCCCTTAGTCCTCAAAGAGGTTTTTATGAGAACTCCATACTGAAGCCATGAGACAAGTTAGCGGTGAGATTCTTCATGACTCCCTGAAGCTAAGGCAATGACAGGTTCACGGGAGAAGATGAGGTTTTCTGCTCCTGTAAAGATGACTTCATTACTGTTAGGGTTATATACGGTGAGGACAAGGGTTAATGTTGACTAGGGCTAGGAGTAAGGCTTGATCTCGTTCTAAGGGTACAGTTGGATTTCTTTTTTTTATTTCTTGAAACTACTTGATTTCCCCTTCATTTGGAAGTTCTGTAACTACATTTGTTTTTGTTGTTAAAAGTTGTCAAGTCAGTTCCAACTCATAGTGACCATGTATATGGCTTCCAAGAAGTGGCTTGTTGTTGTTGTTATTGTTCTTAGGTGCCATCGAGTCAGTACCGACTCATAGTGACGCTATGCACAACAGAATGAAACACTGCCCGGTCCTGGGCCAAACTCAAAATTGTTGCCACGCTTGAGTCCATCAATGCTGCCACTTTGCCACTCCATCTTATTAGGGGTCTTCCTCTTTTTCTCTAACCCTTCACCTTACCAAACATGATATCCTTCTCCAGTGACTGGTCCCTCCTGACAATATGTCTGAAGTATAAGAGACGAAGTTTTACCATCCTGACCTCCAAGGAGCACTCTGGCTGCACTTGTTCCAACACAGATCTATTGGTTCTTTTGACAACCCATGGCATTTTCAATACTCTCCTCCAACACCATAACTCAAAAGCATCAATTCTTCTATGGTCTTCCTTATTCACTGTCCACCTTCTGCATGCATATGAAGTTATTGAAAATACCATGGCTTGGATCAGGTGCACCTTAGTCTTCAAGTTGACATCTTTGCTCTTCAACACTTTAAAAAGGTCTTGTGCAGTAGATTTGCCTAATGTAATACACTGTTTGATTTTTGACTGCTGCTTCCATGAGTGTTGATAGTTGATCCAAGAAGAATGACATCCTTGGCAACTTCAATCTTTTCTCCGTTGATAAGAATGTTGTTTATTGGGCCAGTGGTGAGGATTTTTGTTTTCTTTACATTGTGAGTTTAAATTGTCACCATTATGGTTCAAGCCGACCTTGCAGTCCAGGGCTTTTTCCCACAGTGTCACACCAGGACTCTGTAACTGTAATAGCTCCTTTTTTAACTTTATGTTTTTGATAGAATGGATCTACTGACTGAAACAAAATGGAGTCGGTTTAGTCATTAGGGCTCAGATGAGGAGCCTGCAAATGAGGACATTTAAAAATTAGCTAAAAGGACCTTCTGGTCCTAGAAGGAGAACAGGACAAGGAGAATAGGACGTGTTTAAACACACCCAGATAGTTATCTCAGGAATTAAACAGCCAAGACCCTAAAGGTAGAATGTTTGAGGAAGTTTATTGCCTTATTGTTTCTTTTTCCAAAGAATTCTATCTTGATGTTAAAATAGATGAAGTGTACCTCTGAATATAACTTACCCTATATAACTTGAGAAATTATTCCCTCTGTCCTCCAGTCTGCTGACTTTCTGCTAATGAAGCTTGGATTGGATCTCTCCCCATCTCTGTAATTGACTACAGTGACAGGTGGCAAACCATCATTTCGGCTTGGCAACATTTTGTTCTTGCAAACTAGTAACTCAAGTTCCCTATTTTCAGTCTTCTAGGATTGTTTTCCACCACTTGCCTGTCAGTTTGTCATGCTGTGGTGGTTTGAGTGTTACTGTGAATCTGGAAGTTATGCCACTGGTATTTTAAATACCAGCAGGGTCACCCATGGTGGACAGGTTTCAGCTGAGCTTCCAAATGAAGACAGACTAGGAAGGGGGGAGACAGACTACTTTTGAATATTCAGTCACTGAAAACCTTATGAATAGCAGTGGAATGCTGTCAGCACCAGAATATTGAAACACGATTAAGGGCACCAGAATATTGTCAGATATTATACCAGAAAATGAGCCCCTCAGGTTGGAAGGCACTCAAAATACGACTGGGGAAGAGCTGCCTCCTCAAAGTAGAGTTGACTGTGATGACACAAATGGAGTAAAGCCCTCGGGACCTTCATTTGTTGATGGGGCACAACTCAAAATGAAGAAAAACAGCTGTAAACATCCACTAATAATTAGAATATGGAATGTACAAAGTGTGGAATTGAAAACTGTCCAAAATGAAATGGTAGACATTAACATATCCTAAGCATTAGTGAGCTGAAATAGACTGGTATTGGCCATTTTGAATCTGACAGTCACATGGTTTACTCTGCCAGGAATGGCATTGCATTCATCATAAAAAAGACCATATCAAGATCTGTCTTGAAGTACAACACTGTCTGTGATAGGATAATATCCATATGCCTACAAGGAAGACCAGTTAATATCTCTATTATTCAAATTTACACACCAACCACTAATACCAGTGTTGATAAAATTGAAGAACTCTACCAAATTCTTCAGTCTGAAACTGACCAAACATGTAATCAAGATGTACTGATAATTGCTGGTGATTGGAATACAAAACAAAGAAGAAGGATCAGTAGTTGGAAAATATGGCCTTGGTGATAGAAACGATGCTGGAGATCACATGATAGAATTTTGTAAGACCAATGACTTCTTAATTCCAAGTACTTTTTTTAAACAACATAAAAGATGACTGACTATACACATGGACCTCACCAGATGGAGTACACAGAAATCAAATTGACTACATCTGTGAAAAGAGACAATGGAAAAGCTCCGTATCATCAGCCAAAACAAGGCCAGGGGCAGACTGTGGAACAGACCATCAATTGCTCATGTGCAAATTCAGGCTGAAGCTGAAGAACATTAAAACAAGTCCACAAGAGCCAAAATATGACCTTGAAATATCCTACCTGAATTTAGACATCATTTGAAGAACAGATTGGTGTCTAAGACACTAAAGACTGAAGACTAGAAGAGTTGTGGGATGACATCAAGAACATCCTACAGAAAGAGAGCTGAAGGTCATTAAGAAGATAAGAAGGAAAAGACCAAAATGGAAGTCATAAGAGACTCTGAGACTTGCTCTCCATCATTGTTGTTAAGTACCGTGGAATCGGTTCCGACTCATAGTGATCCTGCACAGGGTTTCCGAGGCTGTAAATTTTTATGGGAGCAGAATGCCTTATCTTTCTCCTACAGAACCGCTGGTAGTTTCAAACTGCTAACCTTTAGGTTGGCAGCCTGACTCGTAACCACTACACTACCAGAGCTCCTTAAGATGCTAAAACAAATGGAAGAAATGAGGAAGTAAAAGAGCCGAACAGAAAAATTCAAAGATCAATTACTGAAGACAAAATCAAATATTATAACTAATTGTGCAAAGACCTGAAGTTAGAAAACCAAAAGAGAAGAACATGTTCAGCATTTCTCAAGCTGAGGGGACTGAAGAAAAAAATCCAAGCCTTGACTTGAAATATTGATGGATTCTATGTGCAAAATATTGAATGAAGCAGACAGCATCAAAAGAAGATAGAAGAAATACACAGAGTCACTGTGCCAAAAAGTGATGGTTGATGTGCAATCATTTGAAGAGGTAGCCTATGATCAAGAGCCAATGATCCTGAAGGAAGAAGTCCAAGGTGCATTGATGGCATTGGCAAAGAACAAGGTTCCAGAATTGATGGAATACAAATGGAAATTTTTCAGCAAACGGATGCAGCACTGGAAGAACTCACTCATCTATACCAAGAAATTTGGAAGACAACTACCTGGCCAACTGACTGGAAGAGATCCGTATTTGTGCCCACTCCAAAGATCCATATTTGTGCCCACCCAACGGCATACGGAAACCAAGTAAAATTTTGCTAAAGATAACTCAGAAATGACTGCAACCATACATTGGCACAGAACTTCCAGAGATTCAAACCGGATTCAGAAGAGGATGTGGAACGAGGGCTATCATTGCTGATGTAAAATGGATCTTGACTGAACACAGAGAATACCAGAAAGATGTTTACCTGTGCTTTACTGATTACTCAAAGGCTTTCGATTGTGTGGATCATGACAAGCTATGGACATTGTGGAGAATCAGTATTCTGAAACACTTAATTGAGCTCATTGGGAACCTGTACACAGACCAAAAGGCAGTTGTTCAAACAGAACATGGGAACACTGAATGGTTTAAAATAAGGAAAGGTGTGTCCCAGGGTTGTATTCTTTCATCATATTTATTCAATCTGTATGCTGAGCAAATAATCGGAGAAGCTGGATTATATGAAGAAAAACATGGCACCAAGATTGGAGGAAGATTCATTAACAACCTGCGATATGCAGATGATACAACCTGCTTGCTGAAAGCAAAAAGGACTTAAAATACTTACTGATGAAGATCAAAGATCTTAAAATACTTACTGATGAGGATCAAAGACCAGAGCCTTCAGTAATCTTCTGGTTTTCTAATTGCTGTTTTTGTATGGTTTCCAATTTTTCATTTATTTTGTCAGTTAGTTCTTGTATTATTTTCTTGAATTCTTCCTTGCTTTCATCGATATTTCTCTCAATTCACTGAAGGTACCTAAATATTGTTTGATGCCATCAAGTAGGTTCTGACTCATAGCGATCTTATGCACAACAGAACGAAACAATACCCAGTCCTACACCGTAAAGATTTACACCCTCGGAAACCCTGTACAGGGTCGCTATGGGTCGGACCCGACTCGATGGCACTTAACAACAACAACAACAACAACACCAGCCTCACAGCTGTTGCTACACTTGAGCCCATTGCTACTGCCACTGTGCCAATCCATCTCATTGGGGGTCTTCATCTTTTTTGCTGACCTTCCACTTTACTTAGCAAGATGCCCTTCTCCAGGAACGGATCCCTACTGATAATAGATTCAAAGTCTCACCATCCTAGCTTCTAAGGAGCATTCTAGCTGCATTTCTTCCAACAGATTTGGTGTTCTAGCAGCCCATGGTACTTTGAATATTCTTCTCCAACAGCATAACTCAAACGCATCAATTCTTCTATGGTCTTCCTGATTCATTATTCAACTTTCACATGTATATGAGGTTATTGAAAATACCATGGCTTGGGTCAGGCGCACCTTAGTGCTCAAACTGACATCTTTGCTCTTCAACACTTTAAAGAGGTCTTGTACAACAGATCCACCAAATGAATTATGTCGTTTGAGTTCTTGACTGCTTTTTGTATGAGTGTTGATAGTGAATCCAAGCAAAATGAAGTCTTTGACATCTTCTATCTTTTCTCCGTTTTTCATCATATTATTTATTGGTCCAGTGGTAAGGATTTTTGCTTGGGTTGAGGTTCAACCCATACTGAAATTTGTTGTCTTTGATCGTCATAGTAGGTATTTTAAGTTCTTTTTGCTTTCAGCAAGCAAGTTGCATCATCTGCATATCACAGGTTGTTAATGAGTTTTCCTCCAATCCTGATGATGTGTTCTTCTTCATATAATCCAGTTTCTCAGATTATTTGCTCAGCATAAAAATTGAATAAATATGATGAAAGAATACAACCCTAGCGCACACCTTACCTTAATAACATTCTTTGAAATTCCTTATCGAATAGTTCTGATTCCATTTCTGGTATTATATTTTTTCTGACTCTATATTTTGGTTACTTGTTTGAAGAAGTGTGTCTTGTTTCTTTGGGAAAGCTGAAATTGTTCGTTTTCACTGAGACATTGTGGTGTTGTATTTCTGTTTAATTGATGATTGTCTGTTGGGTGTGATAGAGACGGGAAGGAAGTTTGAACACAGGTCTCAGTTCCCTGTTTGTGTAGTATAGCTCAGGGCGGGTTCACGGGCCTCTGGAAGGACCCCAGGCAGAGGTTGCGCAGGAGGGGCTACCACTGGCCGCTGTGTTGGTGATGGCAGGACTGGCCAGATCCTGGCTACCAGGAGGGCAAGAGAAGAAGAGAGGACTTCTTGTCACCTATGTGCAATCCAGCCCTGTGTGCAGTGGCTCTGTGTCAGCAGATAGCACTGGTTGCATTTCAGATTTGTTATTAAATATAAAGAAGGCTGTCCCAGGTATCCGTCCTTATTCTTGCAGTGGGTGGCAGAAGTTTTGAAACGATGGTGTTATAAACATCCGAAGGTAAGTCAGAAGTACTGCTACAAAATCATTTGTTGTTTCTAAGTGTCATCGAGTCGGTTCCTACTCGAAGCCCACCTGTTCAGTTTCCTCTTTCAGTCAGTACTCAGCCTACCTCTGTGTCCTGTCTTGTGAAGTTCAGTGTTGCAGGACCACCTTCTGTATCGATTTCACTTGTTCACCCAGGTCTTTGCTGCAGAGGATGTGTCTGCCTTCTCTGGCCATCTTGCCCATCTTAGAGCCTTTTTGATGAACCAATTGATCCAGACTGAAGATTATGGGCAGGAAAGGGCACCAAGGGTCATTGCGAAGTGCACTCAAGTTCGATGCTCAATGCAAGGACCTAAGGACTCCTGATGTGGTGCTGTAGGATCTGCATTGGACTGTGAACCACAAGATCAGCAGTTCAAACCCACCAGCTGCTCCTTGGGAACCCTATGGTCATTATGAGTAGGAACAGACTCAACATTACTTAACAACAACAACAGCTGCAGCAAGAACTTCTAGGCTTTGGTCTGGTGCCTATGTAGTGTGTGGTGAGGCTAGAACTCCTTCTGGTCTAGCCACGTTGGCCTGGCATGAAACAGCTTCATGATTTTGGAAGACGCCTGAGACTGTAGGACCTGGTGAGGCAGTGGTGGACTAGCAGACAGAGTAGGAAGCCAAGGCCCTCTAGTGGACAGTTCTGGAATTATCTGACACGTTGGTAGTTATAAAGAGGTGACGTTGTTGTGAAGTGCTGTTGAGTAGTTTCCAACACATAGTACCCTGCCTGTATAGGGTTCCAAGGAGTGGAACCTCCAACCTTGAGGTTCAAACTGACATTGTAGTCCAGCACAAACTTCGTCTCTCATGTTGTTGTTATGTGCTGTGGAATCAGTTCCAACTCACAGCGACCCTGTACAGGGTTTCTGAGGCTGTAAATCTTTACTAGTGCAGAAAGCCTTATCTTTCTCCCACAAAGCAGCTGGTAGTTTTGAACTGCTGACCCTGAGGAGAGTAGCCTGATTCGTAACCTCTACGCTGCCAGAGCTCCTTACTTCAGACATATTGTCAGGACGGACCAGTTGCTGGAGAAGGATCTCATGTTTGTTAAGGTGGAGGGTCAGAGAAAAAGAGGAAGACCCGCAGCTAGATGGATTGGCCAAGTGGCAGCATCAATGGGCTCAAGCATGGCAACAATAATGAGGTTGGCCCAGGATTGAGCAGTGTTCGTTCTGCTGTGCATAGGGTCGCTATGAGTCGGCACCGACTTGATGACACCTAACGACAAAAATGTTCATTGCAGCACTATTAACAACAGCAGAAAGACTGATAGTCTAACTGCCCATCAACAGAAGAATGGATAGACAGACTTTGGTACATATGCACAATGGAATACAACACAACGTTGAAAAACAACAATGAATCTGTGAAACATCTCACAACAAGGATGAACCTGGAGGACATTATACAGTGAAATGAGTTGATCACAAAAGGAAAATATTGTATGAGACCATTATTGTGAAAAGTTAAGAGAAGGTTTCATGCTAAAAGAAACATTTTTTGATAGTTATCAGGAGTGGGAGGGAAGGAATAATATTCACTGACTCAAGGGAGGATAGCCATGATGTCATGGATTGAATTGTGTGGCTCCTCAAAATACGTGTCAGCTTGTCTAGGCCATGCCTCTCAGTGTTTTGGTAGTCATGTGACGATCCCCCATGATGTGATCAGATGTAATGAACCAGGAAGAGAATTAAGGGTGGGCTGCACCACCCTTAGTCCCACTCATGTCTGGGAGACTCCCAGGGGCGTGGCATGCAACATCTTTTACAAGAGATAAAAGGTGAGAGATGCGTTTAGAGAAAGGGGGACCCATGACCACCCAGAAAGAAGAACCAGGAGTGGTGTACATTCTTTGGCCCTGGGGACTTTGTACTGTGAAGCTCCTAGATCTTAGGAATGACTGATGTCAAGACCTATGGAGATCTCCAGGGAATGCTCAGCCTCCCAATGCTGAAAGGAGACAAGGACCTTTCCCCAGGGCCGGTACTCTGAATTCAGATTTCTAGTCTTCTAATTGTGAGAGAAAAAATTTCTGTTGGTTAAAGCCATGCATTTGTGGTATTTCTGTTATAGCAGCAGTAGAGAGCTAAGACAGATGTATTAAATTGGGTGATGGGAAAGGCAATATAGAACAAGAGGGAAGCTGGCAGAAGGAAGGTAGGGAAAGGCACAGGGAGGAGTGCAAGAGTTAATGGAAATAGAGGTAAATACTATTATATACATAATCCTGCAATAACAGCATTCTACAGGTAGGTACATGGACAGACACACAGGCTGAATGGGTATGGAGGGAGAGTAGGATCGTATCCACAAACAGCTAAAGGTTTGGCAGGATATTTGCACATGAGTTTGCTGTAAACATATTCATGAATGTGGCAGAGACTACAATAGACAAAATGATGAAACATCGTAGACATGACCAAATAGCTTCACCTATGCAACCTTGTTTGTTTTAAGAACTGTTGACTCAGTTTCGACTCAGCAACCCTGTATAGGATTTCCGAGGAGTAGCTGGTGGGTTTGAACCACCAATCTTGTGGTTAGAAGTCCAGTGCTTATCCTAAAATGCCACACCAGGAATCCTTAGACTTTGTGGTGGTGGTGGTTGGTGGTTATGTGCCCTGGAGTCGGTTTCTGAGGCTGTAAATTGTTATGGGAGCAGAAAACCTCATCTTTCTCCCGCAGAACAGCTGGTAGTTTCAAACTGCTGACCTTGTGGTTTGCAGCCCGATTCATAACCACTACGCTGCCAGGCATTACCAAACACCTTGAGGGAATGAGTTCCCGGGCCTGGGGGCTTGGGACCATAGTCTTGGAGGACACCATGGCCAACTGGCATTGCCTAATCCACAAAGACTATGTTCTTTGGGGAGTACTGACTGGGATCCTAAAAGCTCATGAGTGGCTATCTAAGATGGTCTCTCCCTTTGTGGAGAAAAGAATGATGAGAACTGAAGATGCTTGGAATCAGTTAGCCCAATGAATTAATGGAACACGTGAATATCTGTTTCCACAACCCTGAGACCAGCTACCATTATCAACTGTACTGATAGGGATCACATTAGAAGGATTTGGATACAGTGAGAGAAAATGTGGAACAAAACTCAAAATTATAAAAAAGACCCAGTTTACTGGTCAGAAGGAGTCTGGAGGGATCCAAGACTATAGCCCATGATCACCCTTTAGGTCTGGAACCTCGATTTCCAGCTAAGCAGCAGGTGGGTATATTGGGAGGTGGGAGGTGGGGTTAACAACACTGGTGAGGTATGGCCAACCTTGAGGATCAGGAGGACTGCATTACTTAAGTACAAAGTTCAGAAGGGTTGGACAAGACAAGAATCACAGGGGGAAGTGGGATCACTGATGTTACATGGAGGGAACTGTGTTCATTGAAGTGAAATGACGTGTATGATTGATTGAATGTAAAACTGATAATCTGCCCTATAAACCTTCACTCAATTTACAACAAAAAATTAAAAAAAAAAAAAAAGAGGTGATGTTATTTGTACAAGGGTCCAGAGAACCAGGTAGCGCTGGGTACATTGTGGATTATCTCTGCACTCTTTAGGAATTTGTTAAGTAAAAGGCAGGCTGTCCCAGGTATCCGCCTTTATTGTTGCAGTGGGTGGCAGAAGTTTTGAAACGATGTCGTTATAAGCATTCGAAGGTAAGTCAGAAGTATTACTACAAAATCAGTTATTGTTGTTCAGTGCCATTATTCAGTTCTGACTCATAGCGACCCTGTAGAGGATTTCTGAGGAGCAGCTGGGGGTTTTGAACTGCCGACCTAGTGGTTCGAAGTCCAGTACTGAATATTAAATAAATAAAAGCATCAAATTGTGAAGCTATTGTTTCTTGGCATAGCCTCCATCTAGGTCTGCATCCTTCCGAGGATGGTGTTTACATTTCTTTAACCCTTCCCTGAAGATTTCTGCCTTCTTTCATTTGCACTATGTCAAAAGGGCAGTTTTGGATCCTCAAGGAACTAAAATCCTGTCCCTTTTTAAATGTTCTTTGAGTTTGGGGAACAAAACCAAGTCTGAAAGGCCAAGATCAGGACTGTCACAGGACAACCCTTGCTTCTTGGAAGAGACAAGCATTGTAGTGATGGGAAAAATGTCCTTGGTGCACTTTTCTGGCCTTTTTCTCATCAATGAAGTTTTCTGTTTTCTTCAGACTTCTTCATAAGCCCCTGTGATCGTCCTGTGTCCTTTGAGAAAATCTATTTAAGAGTACCCCTGTTGTTATGTGCCATGGAGTCGGTTCTGACTCATAGTAACCCTGCACAGGGTTTCTGAGGCTGTAAATCTTTACGGGAGCAGAAAGTCTCATCTTTCTCCCACGGAATGGCTGGTAGTTTTGAACTGCTGACCCTGAGATTAGCAGCCCAATTCGTAACCACTACGCTACCAGAGCTCCTAGGGATCCCAAAACAACAGTTGCTCTAACCTTTTGAGGTAACCTCTCGGTTTTGAATTCATCTTTCAAGTCTTCTTCTTGGCCTTTCTTAAAATGCTTGATCCACCTAAAAACTTGCTTTATGTGACACAAAATTCCTGTCAAGTTGCAAATCTTCAGTGATTTGGGAAGGTATTCATTGAATTTTGTTAAAGATTTGATATTAGTTCTGTCCTAAAAATCTTTTTTTGTTGTTCCCCCATGGGAAAAAGTTGTTTGTTTGTTTCCTTTAAAGCATCCTAACAAGACTAAGACAAGTGTATTACTAAGAGAACTTGTCTGTAGTCATCCATTGGTTGTAGAGACATCAAACACATTTTGTATGGAATAAACCCATGCATGTATGAACTGGAACCCTAGTAACAATAATTTTTTACTTCACCCATGTATGTTAACATGTCCTGAATCAAATTCAAGAGTGGGAGTCCTTTCCCTTTGATCTGGTCAACCCTTTTTTCCTCAGCCCTCTTCAGAAATCAAGTTTCAAGGGATAGGGATTATTTATCTACTTAATGCTGTATCCTCAGCCCCTAAGATAGTATTGGGCTTTCATTCACTAAATCAGTAAATAGTGATGGAATGCCTACCATGTGCCAGGCTTTTGGTGAGGGGGCAGTTTGATAGTCACTGTGTCTGCTACATGAAACCTACATCCTAGTTGGGAAGATGGGGGAACAAACACATACATATTAGACAAGCAGTGAGAGCGCTCAGCCTATAAAGAGACAGGGAAGGGGAGGAGAGGCACCAGGAACTCTCCTCCCCTTCCTTGTTAGCGGTGCCTCTCCTCCACACAGGGTACTCACAGGCTTTCTCTAGTCCCTTGATATTTGAGCAAAGACCTGAAAAAAGGAAAGATCTGGGAGAGATGTAAGACAAGGGTCAAGGCTGAGCAGAGTGAGCATGCCTGGTGTGTTCTAGGTGCAACTGCAGGGCAAGGTGGGTGGCAGCAAACACAGGGAGAGAATAGGGGCTGTAAACACTGTAGAGGCCACTGTGAGGACTTTGGTGGGACAGGGATGGATTGCTGTGTTTTAAACATGGTGACAGATCTCTTCTATTAAGTAATCACTCTAACTCTGGACAAGGGTCAGGAGAGGGCCTGGGAACCAAAAAGGAGTCTACTGCAATAGTCCCAGAATGACTGGACTCGGAAGGTGGCAAGTTAGTTGGTAAGCAGTGACCAGATTCCAGATATATCTGCACCTGCAAAGAGAGCCACTTGTTCTGTCGACGCACAGATAATGGTAAATATCTGCTGAACGAGCACAGCTGCTGCGAGCCTCCCCGTCAACCCTGGTCAGAATATGCACTCATTGTCCCTCAGCTTCTTCCCTCCGTGGTACCCAGACCTTCTTTAGGTAACCTCCTGACCCCTCCAAATCCTATGTATGCTTGCACAGCACATAGCCTTAGATTGAAGGAGCCTGGTGATGCTGTGGATTAGGCTGTTAACCACAGATCATTGGTTCAAACCCACCAGCCACTCCAAGGGAGGATGAGGCAGATTGCTCCTGTAGATTTACAGTCTTGGAAACCCTGGATAGGGTCACTATGATTCCGAATCAACTTGATGGCAGTGGGTTTTTGGTTTTTTTTAGCTTTGGATTTGGATGTCTGTCTCCACCATTAGGTTACAAGCTGCACTAAGAGAGAAATGATGCCGATTTGTCCAGCCCATGGCAGGAGGCCTGTCACACAGAAGATGCTCACAATCTATTTATTCATTTGGTGGTCTGTTCCCCAGGACAATTCCCTGCCCTTCCTCTCAGAACTTATATCTCTCCAGGACTGAGAGATCCCACAAGGCCTGCAAATCTTTCCCATAGAACACCTGTCAAGTTCTAGAATGACCCCCAGGCATGCCCCCTACTCCCACATAGCCAAGACAAGACAGTGACCCAAGGGTCGTTTTTTCTAAACTTTCATTTATTTTATAGCAATTGTCATGATTTGAGAAGTAAATAACACATTTAAAAACCTTCTCAGGGCCAAAGTATTTACAAATACTAGAGTGGGGGTGGGACGGTGGTAAGACATGAGGGCCTGGGGCTGGAGGCTGGGATTTTACCCTGAATCCTCCGCGGGCCACGTTTGGGCACTGATGCCAGCTCCCAGGACTGTCCCACTGGCCAAAGCATAGGCTCAAGAGCATCAAGTGGCCTTGGGGTGCTACTCAGTGGGGCCTGGTGGAAGACCCTTTATAGCTAGACCAATGACCCTGCCTCCTGACTGGGGGATTCCCCACACCCCACGGGCCAGCTCATAGGGGCCTCTGGGAAGCACCGAAGGACAGGGGGCAATGTGAGGGCCCAGGAGGTCAGGGATGACCCAGCCTGCCTAGGGTGGTACATAGACACGCACATGCGCGCGCACACAGACATACACATTATACAGTCACAGAATCGCTAGGTTTTTTTAATCTTCGTATCTACGGTGTTATTAATTTTTTGCTATTTATTTTTCTTTGACAGTAACATAAACTGAGGTAAACATCTGTGACCAACACCTCTCCTAAGGGGCAAAGGGTCCCAACGCGGCCAGTAGGAGGCAGCAGTGGGGAAAAGGCCTAACCAAGAAGGGGTGGTCCAGATATTAGTCCCGCCTCTGCCATTAGGCTGGCCACTGCCCATCTTTGGGCCTCTGAGAGAGGGGGCTGGGCTACATAACTAAGGTCCCTTCCCAACTTCAACATCCTAATACTAACACAAGGGAGAAAACTCCCAAACAGGATCTTACAGAAAGAGAGAGAGAGAGAGATAAGAGGGCGTGGACGCCTACTGAGAAATTTCGCATTGCGTCCTTGTTATTGCAGGAGAGATCAGGATGTCGAGAGGCCTAAGGCAAAAGGAGAAGTTGAGGCAGGGGCAGGTGGGTAAGGGGCAGTGGTGGGGGGGCCTTCTCTGAGAACTGGCCCGCGACAAGAAGGGTTTGCTCCTTACCTGGTACGAAGAAGGCCCCAATGTCCACTTGGGAAGGGGGGATCTCAAGAGTGGGGGCACACCGAGGAGAGGCGGGCCAGGCCCTGGGGCAACCGCACACTGTAAACTGGACCCAGGCCAGGGCAGGGGGACCTATAGCCCTTTTGCGCGGTGGAAATAAGGGGTAAGGAGAAGCTGGAGGGTGGGAGGTACCCCCTCTAGCCAGCCTGGCCATCAAGGAGCCCCTCTAATTGCCCCAGAACCCCAGGGAAGGCCCTGGCAGGGACGGCCCAGGATGGTAGACAGGACACTGCCAGGTTGCCAGCACAACTTCACCCGTGTTGAGGTTATTGTGGGTGGTGGTGTCCCAGGTCTCCACAGAGAACAGGGGTGCCGCCTCTGGTTATTGAATTAACTTGCAGGTGCCTCCACATTGGATTCCCTGAGGGGTGTGGTTTAACAAGCCTGGGGTGCCCTTCTGACAGCTGCCTGCTGAGGAACCTGGGGCGGGGTGGGGCTACTGAGGCATCTGGACACGAGGTGCACTCCCACCCCTGCGCCCTCCGCACGCTTTCGCTGTACACACACCTCCACTCCCATGGCCCTACCCCTGCACATTTCAGTACCAGGAATTTGGGAGATGTGGGAATAAGCGGGGCCAGCCCGTCTAGGAGGTTGATACTTGATCCCAACTAGGACCCCAGGAGTTCCTGGAATAAATCACCTCACTGTCTGCCGGAAGTTCAGACCACCGTGTCTAGCTAGGAGGGGCAAAGAGAGCTATGCGGGTCTGGGAGAGCCAGGCCTGGGGGAGGTAAAGTGGCCAGGGAGCTGCCCCCAACCCTGTTCTGCACTTACTCCCCTGCCCTGGGAACCTTCTGTCCACTGACTTGTCCGGACACTCATGGGAGGTGGGGACTAGAACTCCCTGTCCCCGAGGCTGAGTTGCCATTCTTCACCGGTCCTCATCAGCACGCTGGGGGCGGGGCTGTCACTAGATCCCAGGCCTGTGCTGCGCACACACCATCTTGCAGGGGGCTCCACTCTGCTCAGAAAGGGGCAGGGCAGCTGAGCAATCCCTTGTCCTCAGATGTGGCCCTGTCCTAGCTCCAGGACCCTAAGCCCTTCTCCCTCTGCCTAACACTTGGGTGCCTCTCTGTGCCCAGAGTAGGGAGGGGGCAAGGCCTGGGGCAAGCCTGCGGGATGACCTTTCTAAAGGGCACAAAGAGCCTGGTGCAACTACTCAGAATCTCTAAGGCTCGGGAGTGTTAAGCGGTCCACGCTCACAAGCTCCCTGGCTCCTGGTGTGTCTGGGGGCGCTCGTTCCTCTGGGCCAACAGCTTGCCCGCAGCCTGAGGCCTCGGGATGGGCGGGCTGCTTTCCTACCTAGTCTACACTCCTCCTCCCACCGCAGGGCGGCCGCTCGGTGGTCTCCACCGCTGCCAGAGCAAGCTCCTGGAGTGCCCACGGGCGGCCTCCCAGGCCCTGCCTGGCAGCTGCACGGCGCTCCGGGCCACGGGCGCAGGGCGGCTCAGACGCATATCTCGATGGCTGTGGCCAACACCACCTGACCTTTGCTCTTGTCTGGGCGGCCGTCGGTCCTGCCCTGGGGTCCCGGAGGGGCCAGGCCGGCCTCGGGCACAGGCACGGGCATTGGCCCGCTGGCGGGGGGCGAGGGCCGGGAGCCACTGCTGCTCTCTGTCAGCACGGTGCGTTTGAGTGGCCCAGGCGCCTCGAGGCGTAGGGGCCCAGCAGGCGGCAGGCGATCACCAGCAGTGGGCTTGCGCGCGCGGTGGGAAGGCCGGCGCCGCAGCTCGCATGTGAGCTCGTGCTTGAGAAAGCGAAAGACCTCCTTAGCCGGCCCACGGCGCTCAGGCTCAAGGGCCAGGAGGCGCTGGAACATGCGCAGCGCCGGTTCTGTGAAGCGGCGCCACTGCGATGGCAACCCAGGCAGGCGGCCCCGCTGCCAGCGCACAAACTCCTCGAAGAAGGCGTCAGCGCCCGAGGCCGCCTCCCACGGAAAGTTGCCAGTGAGTACGCAGAAGATGAGCACACCGAAGGCCCACACGTCCACGCCCGTGTCCACCGCGAAGCCGTCGGCGCGGCCTGCCTGGCACACCTCGGGCGCCGTGTAGGGGATGGTGCCGCTGACACGCTTCACACGGCAGCCCACACGGCGCGTCATGCCGAAGTCGGCCAGCTTCACGCGCCGACACTCGCGGTCAAACAGCAGCACGTTCTCCGGCTTGATGTCGCGGTGCACCAGCTGCCGCCCGTGCATGAAGTCCAGTGCCAGGCCCAGCTGCTGCACACAGCGCTTCACCGTGTCCTCAGGGAGCCCGACCTGCCAGGGGGGTAGAGCCAAGCTCAAGGGGCTGCACCCTGAGCCCACCCAGCCTCCTTCCTGTCCAGGAGTGCCCAGTTCTACTTCCCGACTGCCCTGCACCTTAGCCCCTCGTCTGGGTCCCACATCTCTGGTGCCTCAGCGCCCATTACCGAGGTACTCTATCCGGGTACCTCTCCAGTTCTCTCCGGCCTGGAAGTGCCCTGTCTTCCCCCATGCCGGCTGACCCCCACGTTGTTCCTTTACCCCAGTAACTCCGGCCTATTGTGGACCAGCGCTGTGGTAAGCCCCTGTCCTGTACAGGGAGTCACTGTTAGCCCATTTCACCCTTCCCACTTATTCCCAAACATAGCACCTGCCAACTTCAAAGTTGGTATGCTTCCCGACTCCAGGAACACCCCTCTGGAAAGCCTCTAGCCTCTCCAACCCCCAGGTGGATCTGATCCCACTGACTCTTGTATAGCCTCCTCACCCCAGTTTCTGTAGAGCCCTGTTGGCTGGTTAGTTTTGACCTGTCCTTAGCTGGTGTGTTGGAAGTATCTGTTTCTTCCACTAGAAAGAGGGCAGGACCTTTCTCTTGGTCACTGTGTATCCTCAACCCTCCAAACAGGGACTAACATGTTTGTTGTTGTTGTTAGGTGCCATCGAGTAGGTACAGACCCATAGCGACCTTATGCACAGCAGAACGAAACACTGCCTGATCCTGGGCCAACAATAAACATTTGTTGATTAAGTGAGCGGTCTGACTCCTCCACCTTTCACACTCTATGGCCCTGGAAGGCTCATCTTTCTTCCCTTGCAGAGCACCCCAGATACCTGAGGAGGGATGATGTCGAACAGGTCCCCGGCAGGTGCGTACTCTTGAGCGAAGACATAGCAGTCCTCAGTCTCAAAAACGACGTCAAAGACTTTGATAATGAAGGGGCTGGAGGAGAGGCTGTTGGTGATGCTCACCTCCCTCAGGAAATTCTTCAGCTTGGTTTTACTCTTGTTCACAAACTTCAGTGCCATTTTCATGCCTGACAAGGTAACAGCAATAGTGGGGAAGAGCCCATCTCCCCAGGTCCCTGCATCAGACATACAGCCAGGCCTGTCTCAGCCACAAGGTACAATGGGGGTCCCAGTGGGCGTGATGGTTCCCATCCTACAGGGAGGAAATGGACCCAGAGCGGGCAAAGGACTTGTCCAAGGTCACACAGCAAGTTAGGGATCAACTTGGGAAGTTGGCTGTACACCCAGCCTTCAGTCCTCTGAGGGGTGGTGGTGGTAGTGAGGACCTACTGCTTTCTCCACCCTCTCCCATTATCCTCCTGACATATTGTGTTTATCCTGTCTATCTTCTCCAACTAGAACAAAGCTCTTGAGTGCAGGCACCCCAGTGCCTAAAACCAAGTCTGGCACATAGTAGGCATCAACAAATGGATGAATGAATAAGACGAAACCAGACTCTGAGATGTGAGGGCCTGCAAGGCACGTGTCCCTGCCTCTGTTCTTAGGCAGCATCTGTACCCAAAGCCCACAGCCCTGTGATGTACACGTGTGTCCACAGAGCTTGTCCACATCACAGGGCCTGCCTTCAGCTCTTTACAACTCACTCTTCGTGATGACCCAGTGAGGTGGGCAGTAATGCTACCCCATTTTTGCCGAGAAGTATACCAAGGCACAAATAAGTAACTTGCCCAAGGCCACACAGCAAGTAAGTAGTAAAGCTGCGGTGACTGCATGTCCAGTGAACCTCCTGCTGTTTACAGGTGACACAGAAGCCCCCTGCCCCAACTGGCCGAGCGGGCACCTCTGCGAACTCTCCTGTGGACGAGGAACCAACTTCAATGGCTAAACTCAAACCCTCAACAGCTTGACCTTGGCTAAGTGACATCAGTCAGGATCTCAGTGTCCTCGTCTGAGAATGGATGCCCAGGGTCATCATGCACCACCCTTGAAGTCTGGCATCCTGTTCCCAAGGACCTACCTTCAGCTCTGTGTCTAGCTCCCTGAGACTCACCGATGGTGCTGGTGAGTCCCCGAATGCCATCACCAGCGTTCCCCTCTCCTGAGCGTCAGTGATCCTGGGCACTTGTCCTGGGCTGTCTCCCAGACATTGCCAAACAGCACCCCCCAATCTGGGCACTCAGCCCCAGGGTCCTCCCTTGCCTTAACTGCCCAGTCTCCTCCTCCTTGCCCTATCTCAGGCCTCACCACCATCAGGGTCACCACCTCCACCTCCTTGCTGACCACCTGGCGTCCACAAAGAGCTCCAGAGAGCTCCTGCCAAATCTGACTAGGCCCTCCACCTGAACCCTGCCACCCTGTGGACACTCACCTGTGCCCTTGTATGCCACCAGGTCAACCTTCCCATAGGTGCCCTTGCCCAGCTCCCGGACGAGCTCATAGTGCTTGGTGACGTCACTGGCAGCCAGTGTGCGGAGGGTCAGCGCCTGCATATCTTCCGTGAGAAGGGGCACACCAGCTCCCGGTCCAGGGGCGGCCCCTGGCCCACAGCAGGGCAAGGCGTGGGGTGGCTCAGGCTCTGGGCAGCCCACACTCATCTTCTCCCTGTTGGGGGTGTGAAACGGAGTGTGACATCAAGCCACCTCCCCCTCCTCCTACCCAGCATTCAGGATCCCAAGGGCTGGACCAGATGCCAGGCCCAATGTGACCACAAGGGGGCAACAGCAACCATCTTGGTAGCATCCCCCTTCCCCAAAGCTTCAGGGGCTAGGCCTGACCAGCAGCCAGAGTCACTGTCCACCTCCACACTTGGGTCCCAGGGCCCATTTGTCTCACAGTCATCCAGTGTCAGCAAGGAATGGCTCTGGACTAAGTTCACATCGTAGTTCTCCCGTTCACAAGTGCCCTGGGGACACAACACTGAACCAATAGCTGAGAGTTCCTGCCCTTGTGGGGCTTACATTCTAAGGGGAGATGGACAGTAAGAACAGCAAACACACGAATCAGAGATGCACACTATGACAAAAGGTGATACAAGCTGTGGAGAAAATTAAGCGGGGAGAGGAAGGGAAGGCCTGAATCACGGGGTTATTGTATCCACCACCCAATCTCAGTCAAAACTCCTTCAAGGACCCATACAATCACACAATAACATAACCAGAGCTTTATAACCCTTCCCTCTACAACAGAACACAACACAGCCCCATCAGGTACAAACAACTACAGCTGGGTCCCAGGGTCCTGCCCAGACTACTCCCCCCCCCCACCCACCCCCACCGACTCGTGTCCTACAAAGACCCAGCCCTCCTACCACATTCACAGACTGGTCCTGCTACAGCGCCTACCACAGCCCTCTGAGCTCCTGAGCTTGTCTCCAACTGACCTAGGTGCTGTCCTTCTACCTATGAGTACTAGGAACAGAGATCTACAAGGGGGTAAAGTCCAGAGCTGATTCTTTAAAGCTCCAAGTGGGGCACGGCAAGGAGCACTCCCCACCTGGAACCTCCATTTCTTGTTTGTAAAATGGGGATGGAGCATTTTCCAGGTATACAAGGATCTGTGGGTATGCCAAGTGAGACCCAGTACTGAATGCCCAATGCTTCCTCCACCTCTAAGCCTCCAGCCCCTGGACAGGTATACCTTCTCTTCATTCCCTTCTATCCTTTGCCCCAGGGTAGCACTCACCACCCGTAGCAGCCCATTGCCTGCCTTCAGCCACCTGCACACTGAAGCTCCTAGATTCAACAGAAACAAAGCATGAGTTGCAGCCTATTGGCTGGGGTCCGAATCCCAATTGGATGTCCCTAGGCAAGTTACTCCCTTTTTTTGTGTGTCAGTTTCCTCATCTATAAGAAGGATATAGTCATTGTACCTTGGAGTCCCTGAGTGGTATTAAGTTCCTGATCACTAGCTGAAAGGTTGATGAAGGCATAGGGGGTTCGAACCCACCCTGAAGTGTCTCTGGAACAGGCCTGGTAATCTGCTTTGGAAGTCACAGCCCTGAAACCCCTATAGAGCCGTTCCAAATTGCACACGTGGGGTCGCCATGAGTAGGAATCAGCTCCACACAAACATCCAGCAGTCGTTCCTTGTAGGAGCTGCTGTGAGGATCAGACACAGTAACAGCCACGTTGTGCTCTGTGTGTGTGTGTGTGTGTGTGTCAGACATCGCTGCTATCTTTATTTCCTGCATGGTCTCCTGCAGAACATGCTGGAGGCTGGAGGCTGGAGGCTGGAGGCTGGAGGCTGGGGGCAGGGGTTCTCTGTGTGGCCAGCAGTCCCCCTTCCAGCCCCCCTAGTCCCCTCTTCTGCCACCTTCCCCTTCATTCCCAGCACGACCCAGCCTCCCACTTCACAGGGAGGATAGAACGTCATAGGGAACTTCCTGGCCTCCCACCCAGCCACAAATGGAACTCCATCTGTACCATCCTCTCAGCTGGCTGGGGGAGGAGGTATCCCCCCCTCCCTAGTGTTGGCTCCCACCCCTTCTGTTTCCTCAGGAACCTGCTGCCCCCCTCAGCCCCCTTCCCCTCCATTCATGAGCAAGCTCATCTCCTCCATCCTAGTAGAACTTTCCTACCCCAGCCTTTTCCCTCTCAGCTGATTTCCACAGGAATTTACATATGTAGGAAGTCTGTCTGAAATGTCACAGTACTGCCTTAAGAGGTTAGCCTGGCTCCAGCTAGCTCATTTCAGACCCTCAGAGGGAAACTGGAGCCCAGCCTAGACATGCAGTCTCTGCCAGTCAGACATGGCACCTGCCACCACGTCTCGTCCCCTATGCAGAATGAACTGGGCTGCCATCCCCCATGAGTCTCCCAGGTTTTAGGGTTGCTGAATATCTGGATGACGTAGCTCCAGAGGGGAAATCTGAAGTAGCAGGAAGGCCTGTCTGTGGAGAGGGCAGCTGACCCATGCTTCCCTCAGGCGCTCCCCTGCTTGACTTCTCCCTCAGGTGAGCAGGCCACTGTTGGCTGTTCCTGCAACCCTAAGGTGCTTGACTGGCACATCCCTCTCTCCCACACCCTGAGACTGTCCCATCCTCCCCTGCCTCCCCCTCACAGCTGTCCTGGGTGAGTATTAGCTAGGTCAGGCAGTGGAGGTAAATGGGCCCCACACTTGTCCAGCCCATGCTTAGACAAACTACCCTGCACTGTTTCTCTGCTCTAGTCGCCCCCACCAATCCTGAACCCCATCTTGTGTGTCCTTAGGTTCCTTCCTCCGGGAAGTCTTCCTGTCTGCCCTAGTAGGTGTTGATCCTGCCTCTGCTGGAGCCCCGGGATTCACGCCTGCTGAATGTCTTAGGGTGGTCTCAGCTGTGTCTGTTCCCATTAACAGGCCCAGAGCTCCTTGGGGGCAGTCAGGGACCTGGTCAGATTCAACACCTCCAATTCTTTCTTTGGTTTCTAGGGTCATGTGTGTGGGGGTCCCCTTACTGCCCCTTATTCCTCCTCAGGATCCTTTCTCTTGGGGTCTTCCACTTCTGCCCAGTTCTCTGTAAGGTGCCAGAAGGGGGCCAAGACCTAACCCACAGCCATTCTTGTGTATGCCTGCCTCTGCTGCCTCAGATATGCTGCACGTGGCTGACCAGGTGCCTGGCGAACAGTGGAGACCACGCAGGTCACGAGGCTCAGCAGACCTGACCTTGGGCCTGAAGTGCTACTTTTCAGCTGGGTGACCTTGACTAAGTCACAGCACTTCTCCGTGCCTCAGTTTCCTCATCCATACAATGAAAAAACCAATAGCAGCTAATAAAGTACTTATTCTAAGCCAGGCCCTTTGTTTAATGCTCACAGCTCATATGAGGTAAGCATTAGTATTAGTCTCACTCTGTGTTGTTGTTGAGTAGTCATAGCGACGCTGTACAGGGTTTCTGAGGAGCGGTTGGTGAGCTTCAACCACAGACCTTGCAGTCCAGTGCATTAACCCACAGTGCCACACCAGGACCCCTTTACAGATGAGGAAAATGAAGCATAGAGACTAAGTAACTTAGTCATGGTCACAGCTAGCATTGGGACGGACTACAATATTGACACACACACATATATACATTATTGCTTTCAGTGAAGATTTACACAACAGTTTGGCTCCATCCAATAATTTTTACCTCCACAGATTGCTCAGTGATACTGGTTATAGCCTATACTCTATGAAGATTCTCATTATTTCCATTCTGGTGGTTCTACATCCATAAATCTAGTTTCCCTGCCCTCTTACAATCTCATTTTTGTTTTAGAGTTGACTGTTAGGTCTTAGTTAAATGGTTTTTTAAAAAAGAACAATTACTCATGGGTGATATTTATTTTATGACCTGTTATTTATTTAACTAAAAGGGGGTAATTTTTGGCTCAAGGTTTAGAGAATCTTAGGGCAACTGGCTCAGGAAGTCCTCAAGTTTCTGCTGGTCTAGTAAGTCTAGATTTTTACAAAGAATTTGAGGTTCTATTTCACATTTTTCTCCCATTCTCACAGGATCCAACTACTGCGGCCTTGTTCAGAACAGTCAGTGCTGGTCACCGGGCACCATCTAGTTCTTCTGGTCTCAGGGAAGATGAGGTCATGATTTGTATAAACTGTTCGTCCTGTAGGATAGTTTCTTCTCTGTGTCTTCAGATGAATAAAGACCAATAGCCAAAGGTGGTACTTTTAACCACTGTGTTTTCTGAGTCTGAATGTTGGAAATATCTCACCCAGCATCCTCAGTAGCCAGGTGGGGCCAACCAAGGTCTAATACAGAGCAAAGCACTGGCCTGGGCACTTCACATGTATTAACTCATTTAATTCTCACAGCAATCCCAATTCAGAAGATACATCAACTCTTTGCTAGGGAGTTCAAGGCCTAGAGAGTGAAGTAAGACTCATCTACCTCACTGGCACGTGTGTGGACACCCCATCAGAGGCATTTTCTCACCACTCCACACTCACTCGCAAGAGGATCTGTGGAAGTGCTGGAGCCTCTGGCTGAATTGTGGATCTGCCCACATTCCCTGCACCCCACTGTGGACCCCACTGGCCCCAACGGAGGTGCTGATCTCCCATCTGTGTTGCAGAGGGAGCCACCCAGACAGCTGTCATGGGTGTGGCCCCTGGGGTGCTCCACCAGGTGCCTGACAGCCACAAAGGGGTAGGAAGATTCCCTTCACCCTTGGTTCCTAAGCAAGAAGCAAGGCTGAACAGTCTGCCACTACCTGTTGGCAGATGGCTCTAACTGGGTGCCACTCTTATGAAAACAATGTCCGGTTCATAATATAACTCACACGCACTTTTAACTTCCCTCACCACACATATACATTCATAACCATTAACTCACACAGCCACCCTACAAAGGGTGCCAACTGAGGGAGAACTGGTAAACTACAGCATTCAGTAACTTGAGAACATCTGCAGAGTTAGGTAACTTCCATCGCAATTCAGAGATCCATGCTCTGCCTGCCTGTTGTGGTGTGGCTTCATGCAGATGACCCCAGCAGTCCAAGAGATGGTAGCTACGGGCAAGAGGAACCTTCATCCCTGAATCACATATGGAAGTCTCCTGAGCTAAGAATCATCTATTTTACACTGCTATGGAAGTGAATAACGAAGACCGTAGAAGAATTGATGCTTTTGAGTTGTGGTGTTGGAGGAGAATATTGAAAGTGCCATGGACTGCCAAAAGAACCAATAGATCTGTTTTGGAAGAAGTGCAGCCAGAGTGCTC